>NC_074694.1:24992859-25292859 GCF_029448725.1 Salvelinus fontinalis
CCTCATCAATGTTTGTTTACATAGATCTCTACAACTGACGCATATCTCAAAAGCAACACAATGCAAAGAAACTTCTAGAATCATACAAGAAGAGAAGCTGTAAAATGTATCTTACCTACGCAATCTCTACAGTAGGCTATCACCGTTGTTTTTAGTCAGTTCAGTTGCATAAAACAGCTACATGTATGGTAGCCTACATTTTGTTAATTGTGTCTTGTCTTTTCGGTAGACAATTTTGTACAGTAATCATCTTCTTCTCTTTGAGAGTAGAAAAAAATAAGACAAGCCCTCTTCTCACACATAATGAGAACCAGCCCAATGGCACATGTCTGATTAATGTGGGGAACTGTGGTTGCTCTGCCTTGACTTTAAGATGTTTCCTCTCTCTCTCTCTCTCTCTCTCTCTCTCTCTCTCTCTCTCTCTCGCGTTCTCTCTCTCTATCTCTCCATTCCTTTCTTTTGTCACCCTGTCAAGACCTGAGTGATCTATCATTAAAATACCATAGGAATAATACACTCATTCTAATACGGTTCATGATTTAATCCTTTCTATTTGGGCTCTGGTTAGAATGCCCTGACTGTTCATATTGTGAACGAAGAGGTCTTATTGGTGCAAGAGAAGGAACCTGTGGAGTAGAGACCTCCTAGTGGTAGCTTTGGAAACAGCAGTACCCTCCAGGATTATACAGCTCATACAGCCCCATTGTTTTCTTTTTATTTCTCCTCTGGGTATCTCACCTCTCTGAAAAATTGCACGTTTTAATTTCCATGGAAATAGGTCTTTGAGCTGTTCACGAATACAGTGTATTTTATAGTGGTGACAGTGTTGAGACTGAGTACAAGAGAGGGGATTTAGTGAGGCAGAGCAAGATCATAGTCTGGAATCAGGCTGGAATGAGTAGATGTTCACCACATACTTTAGCCATCCATGATCATCCCTGTGTCTCTGCAGGGCTGTGAGGGAGCTATAGGGCTGAGCTGGGTTAGGGTGGACTGACCTAGCCCTGTGCCCATCTAGGAACCCATGCTGCTTCAGTAGCCTTGGTCGGCTCCATAGAATCCAGAGCCTCCACAGTGCGTGTTATCGGGGCTCTATTATCTAATAATAATAATATATGTAATATGTAGAATCTAAAATACACTTTAAAACAACAAAAAAATAACATTTCAGTTACCCTGAAATTGACAGTTCTGGGTGGAAGATATTCCACGGTCATCCACAGAGGCAGCTGCAAGTCCAACAGGTCACATCATGTGTCCGATCCATTGTCATGCGCACCTTCCTCACCTGCGCTGTCCACGTCTCTTCTGACTGAGGCCCAGATGAAGGGTTGTGCAGAGGGGAAACAAGTCAGAAGTCAGGTCACCTCTTGCCAGTTGTAGACTCATTGGTAAACTCTGAAAAAGGTGTAGCAGCCACCTGGATTAATCCATAGATGCAGTAAAGAGGTCAATGGAACACAGACTGTGGGGGATAGAAGAAAGAATTCATCAAATCAATCAGGATTTATATATTATAACAGGCCCACAATGTGGTTACTAAAATCCGATTGGATATATTTGGCCATTTTTGCTGCATAACATTTAGAAGTAGCCCCTTTTCAGGTATAGAATAATTAACAACTAAATGTTAACTCCCATTTGTATGAGCTGGTAGCATAACTAGCATAGAGAAATCAGTGGTGAAAATAGTAGTGAAATCAGTGGTCAGTCTTTTTTTAAACTTGAATTCAGTTGATTATTGATGATGACATGAATATACTCCAATTTTTACCTCAACATAGTGTGAAATGCACTAGGAGATTTGGGATCTTTCCCCCACGCATTTCCATGGCATTTCCATTGTTTGGGTCGAGTTCCATTGACCTCTTTACCGCATATATTCTTCTACCAAGCTTAGGGTGCATGAATCTCCCTACAGTCAACAGGGATAGTCCAACTTGAAATAAACCATGGTGGAAAAACGTTAGTGATCCTCTGCCCTCTTCAACAGTCTCTAAGCCTCAGGCATCTCTTTTTTTTTCAAATAAAAACTGTTAAATAGCTAGCTTCTCAGTTCAGTTGGCAAAATAGTTGATTTACCAGTCTTGCATTGCCATGGATCTATCTATATATATATATATGTGTGCGTGTATATATACACACAATTAAAACTTAATTAGCGAGCAAAATATTTACAGAGCTCTCTGTTTAGGTGACCTCACAGCACCATGACAACCTCGGACGTCCAGGGACCTAACTGGGCCTGCGGGTCTGATCACTACAAATGTGCTGGGATAGAGATGTACAGGATCAGAGAGAGAGAGAGATAAGAGAGGGATGGAGGGGGGAGAGAGAGAGAGAGAGAGAGAGTGAGTCCCTGTCAATGCTGATATCTATCATCTCCTCAAGTAGTGTTTTATAAAGAGAAGTGAGGAGGACAGCCTATCTTTACTTACAGACACAGCCTATCGTCTGTGAGTGAGTGGCATGCCTGCTGTCCTCACCTAACCTCTCATAACGCAGAGCAGTCCGTTTTATGGGGGGCGGGGAAGATCAGCTTTAATATTGCAGATAAAGTTAAAGTCAGAAGTTTACATACACTTAGGTTGGAGTCATTAAAACTCGTTTTTCAACCACTCCACACATTTCTTGTTAACTTGCCAAAACTATAATTTGTTGGTTAGGACATCTACTTTGTGCATGACACAAGTAATTTTTCCAACAATTGTTCACAGACAGATTATTTCACTTATGTTTCACTGTAGTACAATTCCAATGGGTCAGAAGTTAACATACACTAAGTTGACTGTGCCTTTAAACAGCTTGGAAATTTCCAGACAATGATGTCATGGCTTTAGAAGCTTCTGATAGGCTAATTGACATAATTTCAGTCAATTAGAGGAGTACTTCAAGGCCTACCTTCAAACTCAGTGCTTCACATCATGAGAAAATCAAAAGAAATCAGCCAAGACCTCAGAAAAAAAATTGTAGACCTCCACAAATCTGGTTCATCCTTGGGAGCAATTTCCAAATGCCTGAAGGTTCCATGTTCATCTGTACAAACAATAGTATGCAAGTATAAACACCATGGGACCACGCAGCCGTCATACCTCTCAGGAAGAAGACGCGTTCTGTCTCCTAAAGATAACAGACATTGGTGAGAAAAGTGCAAATCAATCCCAGAACAACAGCAAAGGACCTTGTGAAGATGCTGGAGGAAACAGGTACAAAAGTATCTCTATTCACAGTAAAACAAGTCCTATTTCGACATAACCTGAAAGGCCGCTCAGCAAGGAAGAAGCCACTGCTCCAAAACCGCCATAAAAAAGCCAGACTACAGTTTGCAACTGCACTTGAGGACAAAGATCGTACTTTTAGGAGAAATGTCCTCTGGTCTGATGAAACAAAAATAGAACTGTTTAGCCATAATGACCATCCTTATGTTTGGAGGAAAAAGGGGTGAGGCTTGCAAGCCGAAGAACACCATACCAACCGTGAAGCACAGGGATGGCAGCATCATGTTGTGGGGGTACTTTGCTGCAGGAGGGACTGGTGCACTTCACAAAATAGATGGCATCATGAGAATGGAAAATAATGTGGATATATTGAAGCAACATCTCAAGACATCAGTCAGGAAGTTAAAGCTTGGTTTAAAATGGGCCTTCCAAATGGACAATGACCCCAAGCATACTTCCAAAGTTGTGGCAAAATGACTTAAGGACAACAAAGTCAAGGTACTGGAGTGGCCATCACAAAGCCATGACCTCAATCCTATAGAACATTTGTGGGCAGAACTGAAAAAGCGTGTGCGAGCAAGGAGGCCTACAAACATGACTCAGATACACCAGCTCTGTCAGGAGGAATGGGCCAAAATTCTTATTATTGTGGGAAGCTTGTGGAAGGCTACCCAAAATTCTTGACCCAAGTTAAACAATTTTAAGGCAATGCTATCAAATACTAATTGAGTGTATGTAAACTTCTGGCCCACTGGGAATGTGATGAAAGAAAGAAAACCTGAACGAAATTGTTCTCTCTACTATTATTCTGACATTTCACATTGTTAAAATAAAGTGGTGATCCTAACTGACCTAAGACAGTGAATTTTTACTCTGATTAAATGTCAGGAATTGTGAAAAACTTAGTTTAAATGTATTTGGTCAAGGTGTATGTAAACTTCAGACTTCAACTGTATATTATTACTATTATTTATGTATATACCGTATATATATATATATATATACTGCTCAAAAAATTAAGGGAACACTTAAACAACACAATGTAACTCCAAGTCAATCACACTTCTGTGAAATCAAACTGTCCACTTAGGAAGCAACACTGATTGACAATAAATTTCACATGCTGTTGTGCAAATGGAATAGACAAAAGGTGGAAATTATAGGCAATTAGCAAGACACCCCCAATAAAGGAGTGGTTCTGCAGGTGGTGAACACAGACCACTTCTCAGTTCCTATGCTTCCTGGCTGATGTTTTGGTCACTTTTGAATGCTGGCGGTGCTTTCACTCTAGTGGTAGCATGAGACGGAGTCTACAACCCACACAAGTGGCTCAGGTAGTGCAGCTCATCCAGGATGGCACATCAATGCGAGCTGTGGCAAGAAGGTTTGCTGTGTCTGTCAGCGTGGTGTCCAGAGCATGGAGGCGCTACCAGGAGACATGCCAGTACATCAGGATACGTGGAGGAGGCCGTAGGAGGGCAACAACCCAGCAGCAGGACCGCTACCTCCGCCTTTGTGTAAGGAGGAGCAGGTGGAGTACTGCCAGAACCCTGCAAAATGACCTCCAGCAGGCCACAAATGTGCATGTGTCTGCAGAAACAGAATCCATGAGGGTGGTATGAGGGCCCGACGTCCACAGGTGGGGGTTGTGCTTACAGCCCAACACTGTGCAGGACGTTTGGCATTTGCCAGAGAACACCAAGATTGGCAAATTCGCCACTGGCGCCCTGTGCTCTTCACAGATGAAAGCAGGTTCACACTGAGCACATGAGCACATGTGACAGAGTCTGGAGACGCCGTGGAGAACGTTCTGCTGCCTGCAACATCCTCCAGCATGACCGGTTTGGCGGTGGGTCAGTCATGGTTTGGGGTGGCATTTCTTTGGGGGGGCCGCACAGCCCTCCATGTGCTCGCCAGAGGTAGCCTGACTGCCATTAGGTACCGAGATGAGATCCTCAGACCCCTTGTGAGACCATATGCTGGTGCGGTTGGCCCTGGGTTCCTCCTAATGCAAGACAATGCTAAACCTCATGTGGCTGGAGTGTGTCAGCAGTTCCTGCAAGAGGAAGGCATTGATGCTATGGACTGGCCCGCCCGTTCCCCAGACCTGAATCCAATTGAGCACATCTGGGACATCATGTCTCGCTCCATCCACCAATGCCACGTTGCACCACAGACTGTCCAGGAGTTGGCGGATGCTTTAGTCCAGGTCTGGGAGGAGATCCCTCAGGAGACCATCCGCCACCTCATCAGGAGCATACCCAGGCGTTGTAGGGAGGTCATACAGGCACGTGGAGGCCACACACACTACTGAGCCTCATTTTGACTTGTTTTAAGGACATTACATCAAAGTTGGATCAGCCTGTAGTGTGGGTTTCCACTTTAATTTTGAGTGTGACTCCAAATCCAGACCTCCATGAGTTGATACATTTGATTTCCATTGATCATTTTTGTGTGATTTTGTTGTCAGCACATTCAACTATGTAAAGAAAAAAGTATTTAATAAGAATATTTCATTCATTCAGATCTAGGATGTTTTATTTTAGTGTTCCCTTTATTTTTTTGAGCAGTGTATATATCATAGCAATATTTTGATGCATTTTATTTATTTGGCCTTACCATTACCATTCAAAAGTTTGGGGTCGCTTAGAAATGTAATATTTGTAATATCTGTAATATCCATTAAAATAACATAAAATGTTTCAAAAATACAGAGTAGACATTGTTATTGTTGTAAATGACTATTGTAGCTGGAAGTGGCAGATATTTTTAATGGAATATCTACATGGGCGTACAGAGGTCCAATATCAACAACCATCACTCCTGTGTTTTAATGGCACATTGTGTTAGCTAATCCAAGTTTATCATTTTAAAATGGCTAACAGATCATAAGATAACCCTTTTGAAATTATGTTAGCACAGCTGAAAACTGTTGTACTGATTAAAGAATCAATTAAACTGGCCTTCTTTAGACTAGTTGAGTATCTGGAGCATCAGCATTTGTGGGTTGGATTACAGGCTGAAAATGGCCAGAAACAAGCACTTTCTTCTGAAACTCATCAGTCTATTCTTGTTCTGAGAAATGAAGACTATTCCATGCGAGAAATTGACAAGAAACTGAAGATCTCGTACAACGCTGTGTACTACTCCCTTCGCAGAACAGCGCAAACGGTCTCTAACCAGAATAGAAAGAGGAGTGGCAGGCCCCAGTGCACAACTGAGAAAGAGGACAAGTACATTAGAGTGTCTAGTTTGAGAAAAAGACGCCTCACAAGTCCTCAACTGGCAGCTTCATTAAATAGTACCTGCAAAACACCAGTCTCAAAATCAACAGTGAAGAGGCGACTCCGGGATGCTGGCCTTCTAGGCAGAGTTCCTCTGTCCAGTGTCTGTGTTCTTTTGCCCATCTTAATCTTTTATTTTTATTGACCAGTCTGATATATGGCATTTTCTTTGCAACTCTGCCAGGAAGGCCAGCATCCTGGAGTCACCTCTTCACTCTTGACGTTGAGGCTTGTGTTTTATGGGTACTATTTAATGAAGCTGCCAGTTGAGGACTTTTGAGGCGTCTGTTTCTCAAACTTGACACTCTAATGTGCTTATCCGCTTGCTCAGTTGTGCACCGGGGCCTCCTACTCCTCTTTCTATTCTGGTTAGAGACAGTTTGCGCTGGTCTGTAATGATCAATTAGCCTTTTAAAAGTATAAACTTGGATTAGCTAACACAATGTGCCATTGGAACACAGAAGTGATGATTGCTGATAATGGGTCTCTGTACCCCTACGTCGATATTCCATCAAAAAAATCTGCCATTTCTTGCTACAATAGTCATTTACAACATTAACAATGTCTACACTGTATTTCTGATCAATTTTATGTTATTGTAATAAACAAAAATATATATTTTCTCTCAAAAAACTTTTGAATGGTAGTGTATATATATATATATATACGGTACCAGTGAAAAGTTTGGACACACGTTCTCATTTAAGGGTTTTTCTTTATTTTTACTATTTTCTACATTGTAGAATAATAGTGTAGACATCAAAACTACGAAATAACACATATGGAGTCATGTAGTAACCAAAAAATTGTGTTAACGCTACGGATCCCTTTTAAGGGATCACTTTCCTAAACAACCGCTAGAATTGCAGGGCGCCAAATGCATAAATATTACAAAAAATATTTATAATCATGCAATCACAAGTGAAATATACGAAAACACAGCTTAGCTTGTTGTTAATCCACCTATCATGTCAGATTTTGAAAACATATTTTACAGCGAAAGAAATCCGAGCTTTTGTGAGTGTAGCTTTCAATGCTACAACAGCTAGCGTTATATTAGCTTGGTTAGCTTGGTCACGAAAGTCAGAAAAGCAATAAAATTAATCGCTTACCTTTGATAATCTGCGGATGTTTCCACTCACGAGACTCCCAGTTACACAACAAATGTTCTTTTTGTTCGATAAATATTACTTTTATCACAAAAAACGCCATTTGGGTTGCGCATTATGTTGAGAAAACCAAAGCCGTGTTCCGTTTGACAAATTCCAAAAAGTATCCGTAATGGTCGTAGAAACATGTCAAATGTTTTTTATAATCAATCCTCAGGTTGCTTTTAACAAACATAATCGATAATATTTCAAACGGACCATAACCTAGTCTTTAACCTGTCTAGGATCAGCGTGGCGCTAGCGGCACCCCCCCCCCCCCCCCCACTGAAAAACCAGTGCCGCGAAATTCAAAAAAAATATTTTTTTAAAATATTTAACTTTCACACATTAAAGTCCAATACAGCTAATGAAAGACACAGATCTTATGAATCCAGTCAACATTTCCGATTTTTAAAATGTTTTACAGGGAAGACACAATATGTAAAGATGTACATCTATTACCTAAAAACACATTAGCATAATCCACCATCTTTTATTTGTCCACCAACACCAGTAGCCATCACCAATTCGGCTAAACTAAGATATTTATAGCCCCTAACCAACAAAAAAACTCATTAGATGACAGTCTGATAACATATTTATGGTATGGGATAGGTTTTGTTAGAAAAAAGTGCATATTTCAGGTATATGGCATAGTTTACAATTGCACCCACCATCACAAATGGACTAGAATAATTACAATGAGCAACGTGTTTACCTAACTACTAATCATCAAACATTTCGTAAAAATACACAGCATACACGAATCGAAAGACACAGATCCTGTGAATACAGACAATATTTCAGATTTTCTAAGTGTCTTACAGCGAAAACACAATAAATCGTTATATTAGCTTAGCACATAGCAATTAGCAGCCCAGCATTGATTCTAGCCAAAGTGAGCGATAAAAGTCAACATCGCCAAAAGATATTAATTTTTTCACTAACCTTCTCAGAATTCTTCCGATGACACTCCTGTAACATCACATTACAACATGCATATACAGTTTGATCGAAAATGTTTATATTTAGCCACCAAAATCATGGTTAGACAATGTGAAATGTAGACAAGCTGGTAAAGAAAACGTCCTTGCGCCATTTAGACAGTGATCTACTCTTATACATAAATACTCATAAACGTGACTAAAAAATATAGGGTGGACAGGGATTGATAGACAATTTAATTCTTAATACAATTGCGTTATTACATTTTTTAATTTATCCTTACTTTTCAATACAGTTTGCGCCAAGCGAAGCTACGTCAAAAAACATGGCGTCCTAAGCCACTAAAATGTTTCGACAGAAACACGATTTATCATAATAAAAATGTCCTACCTTGAGCTGTTCTTCCATCAGTATCTTGGGCAAAGGATCCTTTCTTGGGAGAAATCGTCTTTTGGTGGAAAGCTGTCCTCTTGCCATGTGGAAATGTCAACTACGTTCGGGATGAACTGAAAAGCGTACCCAACTTTTCACATCGTTGCAAAAATAAATGTCCCAAAATCGCACTAAACGGATATAAATTGCTATAAAACGCTTTAAATTAACTACTTTGTGATGTTTGTAACTCCTATAACGAGTGAAAAGATGACCGGAGAAATATAACAGGCTAAACTAAGGCTTGGAACAGGAGAGGGTCGGTGTCTTCCACGCGCGTTACGCAGCAAGAAAAGACTTGCTAGCTAAAGGTTTTTTTCATTTGTAGGGCCTGTGAACGAGCAATCGAGCCCGTTGGAATCGTCATCACGTAAAGGCATCCAGGGGAAGACGTAAGAAGTGTCCGTATAGTCATAGCAACGACAGTGCCCGTTTAAATGACTTCAGAAAAGTGGCCAACGTTTCTCAAATCTGACTCCATGTCAGGGAAATTGCTGTAGAATGGGCTCTGTTCCACTTAGAGACAAAATTTCAACTCCTATAGAAACTATAGACTGTTTTCTATCCAATAATAATAATAATATGCATATTGTACGATCAAGGATTTTGTGGGAAGCCGTTTAAAAAATTAGCCACATTAGCATAAATAGTCTAAACAGCGCCCCCATCCCCAACAGGTTAAGAGAGAAACGGAAAATGGGGAGCCCCACTGTCGCGCACAGGAAATATTCAGAGGACACCTGACTACTTTTGAAAAATGTCGCTCATTTTTCAAAATAATAGTCTGAAACTATGTCTAAAGCCTGGTCACAGCCCGAGGAAGCCATTGGAAAAGGAATCTGGTTGATACCCCTTTAAATGGAGGTTAGACGGGCCAGGGAACACAGATTATTAAAAAAAAATATATCACTTCCGGGTTACATTTCCTCAGGTTTTCGCTTGCAGAATAAGTATTGTTATACTCACAGACAATATTTTGAAAGTTTTGGAAACTTTGGAGTGTTTTCTATCCTAATCTGTAAATTATATGCATATTCTACAATCTGGGCAAGAGAAAATGTCAGTTTACGTTGGGCACGTTATTAAAACAAAATTATAATAATCTGACCCCTAGCGCTAATTAAACAAATCAAAATATATATTACATTTGAGATTCTTGAATGTAGCCACCCTTTGCCTTGATGACAGCTTTGCACACTCTTGGCATTCTCTCAATCAACTTCACCTTCCACAACCTTCCATAAGGACAAATCTCTGCAGCACTCCACCAATCAGGCCTTTATGGTAGTGTGGCCAGATACAAGCTCTGGTCTGATGAAACCGAGATTGAACTCTTTGGCCTGAATCCCAAGTGTCACATCTGGAGGAAACCAGGCACCGCTCATCACCTGGCCAATACCATCCCTACAGTGAAGCATGGTGGTGGCAGCATCATGCTGTGGGGATGTTTTTCAGCAGCAGGGACTCGGAGACTAGTCAAGATCGAGGGAAAGATGTACGGAGCAAAGTACAGAGAGATCCTTGATGAAAACCTGCTCCAGAGTGCTCAGGACCTCAGTCTGTGGCGAAGGTTCACCTTCCGACAGGACAACGACCCTAAGTACGCATCCAAGACAATTCAGGCTTGGCTTCGGGTTTTTGAATGTCCTTGAGTGGCCCAGTCAGAGTCTGGACTTGAACCCAATCGAACATCTCTGGAGAGGCCTGAAAATAGCTGTGCAGCAACGGTCCCCATGCAACTTTACAGAGCTTAGAGGATCTGCAGAGAAGAATGGAGAAACCCCCTGCATTCAGGTGTGTCAAACTTGTAGCGTCATACCCAAGAAAACACGATGCTGTAATCGCTGTCAAAGGTGCTTCAACAAAGTACTGAGTAAAGGGTCTGAATACTTATGTAAATGTGGTATTCCATTATTATTTGTTTTATAAATTAGGAAATATTTCTAAAAACCTGTTTTTGCTTTGTCATTATGAGGTATTGCCTGTAGATTTCTGAGAATAAAAAACTATTGAAACAATTTTAGAATAAGGCTGTAACGTAACAAAATGTAGAAAAAGTCAAGGGGTCTGAATGCTTTCCGAAGGCACCGTATATCCGACAATACCTTTTCAATTCTATGCGCTGCGCATTTTGCTACCTAAGGACCAGCCTGGATCATCCTACAGAAACCTCAGATCCAAAAGCAAAAGCCTCCTCAGCTCATACACACCACCGTCAGGTTATCACTGAGTTTCCGCTCTCCTCTCTCTCTCCTCTCTCTCTCTATTCACCATTGAGGTGAATAGGGTTCTCCATCATGGAACAATGTGTTTGCACACATATCAGGTTTGTTTCTTCTGAGATTCCTCCATTCTGTCTCGCCATTAGATTTCACAGTTTATTTAACATTTTCTACTGTTTGTTTTGCCTGTGTAATTTGTTGTTTTGGCCACTCCCGATCTGGCTAGACAGCCAGCAGAAAAAATAACAGAAGAAGCTACTTTGATTGCTGCTTGTCAGAAACTGGCAAGCCTTATCACAGGATGTGGATGGATAGATGATGGGTGAGTGGGTAGATGGGTGTGATTGTGAAGCGTGTTGGGATTGATTCAGGGCAACGTGTGTGTGTGTGTGTGTGTGTGTGGACATACGTGTGTGTGCATGCATGCTTTTATGCACGTGCGGGCGTGTGTGTGTATGCTCATGTTTGTGTGTGTGTGTGGGGGGGGGGGGTGGATGGGAATGATTAATGGGCTCCTCCAGCATGAAGGAGTCACATCCTGGGCCCCATAGCCTGAACAGGAACACAGGGACACGCTACCCCTCCCTCCATCCTTTCCCGTCTCTTCCTCCCTCACTCCCTCCAAACCCTGCTTGTTTTCACACCTGCTTGCGGCCTTGACCACACTGCACACTGCTGAGAAGTTTCTTTCTCGCTCTCACTCTTACTTTCTCTATCTCTCTCTCTCTGATCCGTTCATCTGTACTGTGATAAAATGGGGCAGCACCGCAGAGAATGGTCCGTAATGAAAGCGGAAAAGAAAAGGGGGCTTGAGGGGGCGAGTGCAACGAAGCAAAAGTGTACAAATGTTTATGTTTGACTTGACAAATCAAGATGTGAGGTAATTGATGATTGATGAGGATTATCCCAAGGCGTTGACGCCCTGAGTTGTCAGGGTGAGGTGGGGCGGAGGGTGGTGTGTGTGTTTGTGTGTGTGTGTGATCAGAAGGCCCTTCCAGTGTGCGAGGGGAGCCTGAGGGGCGGAGATGGAGAGCAGCTATGGTGTTCAAGGTTTTAATGGTGGTTTTCTCTAAGGACTCAGTGAGCTCAGAGCTCCAGGTGTCCTGTCGGATTGACTGTAGTTCCTGGTCTGGGTGACTGAGGGGGGTTGAAAGTGGGAAGTGTGGGGGTTTTAGGTGACTGGCGGTGGGTGTAAGGGTGGTTATGAGTGGAAGGTTTTGGATGACTGAGGGGACTGTAAGGGCAGAGGAGTGGTGGGTTTTGGGTGACTGGAGCCTGGTGTGTAAGAGGATTGGTTTCAGTAACTCTGACTGATCGACAGACCCGTTGTGGCAGGTGTCACATGTGTTGTAGGAGGGGACAGGGACTGCGGCTGGCCTGAGTGGCTGGTCTTCTGTCACGTATGGGCAGTCCTTCTGGCCTGCTGCCACAGGTACAAACATACACTTGTTTGTTAGTTAGTTTGTGTGTGTGTGTGGAAACTGAGGCAGTGTGATTAATGAGTGCTCCAACTTCAGGGGACAGCCATGGCAGGGTGTGACGAATAAACACTGTAGACCTGCATCCTTTCTCTCAACACGACGCACGCATGTACACACACACACACTGTTCCATTAAACCGGTCCTGACAGTGAAACACCTGTCTTCTGTGCCAACAACAGCACTGGCTGGCATCCATGTATCTATCAGACTAATCATGAAGCATTGAAACAGCACTTCCCTTTTCATCTGGGCTTGATCCTAATCAGAGCCAACTGTCTGAGTCATGTGGACACACACACACACACACACACACACACACACACACACACACACACACACACACACACACACACACACACACACACACACACACACACACACACACACACACACACACACACACACACACACACACACACACACACACATTCATATACAACCACACACCCACACAGAGAGAGAGAGAGACAGACATACATACATACAGACAGACACACACACAAAGTGTGCATACTACTATGTGCATGTGTGGGTAAAGACTCCTTTACTCAAAAGTGTTGAGCCCCAGCTTTGTGAGTTCTGCTGATAACAGCAGTAAGACGGGGGAGACTGTTCAAAGAAGTTCAGCACCATGTGTGGCTCTCCCTCAATCCACTTTATAGTTTCTCCAGAAGAATTATCCCCACTGTGATAGCTATTATTAGTGGTGTAAAACCTAGCCTATGCAAACGAACTCTGACAGGACAAATGAAAGTCATCAAAAGTGCATTCTCGCTTTCACTCTCTCGCTCTCTTTTCCACTCTCTCTCGTTCTCTCTCTCTTTTCTGTTTGTTAAAGGAAGAAGGGGATTTAAAGTTCTGAAACGCTCTGAGGAGAACATTGAGAGGCAGAGATTTAAAGAGGGGGAGAATAAAAAGAGTGCTATATGTAGTTGAAATGAGCTCAGAGCTCTGCTCTAAAGTGTCCATTCACCGCAGAAATACTTGGTAACAGAACTTTTCCTTAAGATAAAGAGAACCAGCTTTGTCCATGTCCATTCCTACACAAATGAATCATCATATTCTCCGTTAGAGTTAGGAGGGCTTAAATCGCATGTCTTGACCTTTAGCTACAGAAGTGCAATAGTTGACATTCTAATACCAACAACCATTTACCCTAGCAACCTTTTGTCTTTAATGTTCTCCTTGCAAAGGGCAAGTCCAACTGTTAATAACGTGGTGTGTTATTATGACACAATAATATATCACACACCATGTAAACCAACCCCAGGGTCGTAAATATAATGCATGCTCTCATCTTTAAGTATGGAGGCCATGTTGCATTGACACACACAAACACACATACACACACACACTTCCACACACACTTATAGAAGTGAGCGCATGCATGGATTCCTGCTCTGCTGTACTGGTACAGTGCTCATGCCATTCCAATGCGATGAGGGGGGGATTGATATCTGCGGGGCACATTATCATCAGACTCGAGGGCCTTGGCTGTCCCACTTTCTTTACCCTCTGCCAGTGCCACGAGGCCTGGACACTGCCTGCCTGACATCCCTGGAAAGATGAGAGAGGGAGAGAGAAGGCGGGAGAGAGATAATGGGGAAGAGGCAGAGAGTGAAGGGAGGAGAGCGATGGAGATTGAGAGAGTGAAAGAAAAGGGAGAAGCACTGGAGGTAGAGAGAGAGAGGGAGGGGAGACAGATATAGAGACTGGGGACTAGCACTAGTTTAATGTGGTTATTCCTGGGGTCTGACGAGTGTTTTGGCAGCTCTGCAGTCTGCTCTTATCTCCATTCAGTCCCTGCTCAGACCTCACTCCTCATAATGTCCTCATATTAGGACTGAGCCCTGGGCACAGGGAGGCAGCCAGGCAGGGCTGGGAAAGGTTAGCAACTACAGGAGGGATAGCAGCTCGGATGGCCACATTCGGAAGGAATATCCCCTGTTGCTCAGGAGCGGAGGGTGGAAAGTAAGAGAAGATGACACACCCCATCACACACTCACAGACAAGAGTAAATATAGATGCACACAAAGACACACACACACACATTTTATAAACATGCCATCTACAGTTGGATGGAGCCTGTGAGCCTACATAGAGAGCAGCAGCAGTAACAGCTGTGTGTCCAGTGGGCCTGCAGCCACTGTCTCTCCACTGGTACTGGCACATTAGCAGACAGACAGACAAACTTGCAGGCTGACAGATAGTGCCCCCTGCCTCCCCTCTAATCTGGCCTAATGCCTTCACAGTACTGAAAGAGCATGTGTTCTCAATCGCACCCTATTCTGTATATAGCAAACTACTTTCCACCTTGTCCACCATGCTGTTGACCCATTCATTCGGTATCAAATCCTTATTATAATCAGCATGGACAAAGAGTGACGCACACACAGCTCTGCCCAGAGTAGGTATTGGTCACATGCAACTCATGGAGTGCAGACCCCTTGTACCTCCCACCCACGAGCACCTGTTCAATCTAACACCCAAGAGACTCTCTCTGTGTCTCTCTCTCTCTATCTATCTCTCTCTCTGTCTCTCTGTGTCTCTGTGTCTCCCTCTCACACACACACATGCACACACACCCCACTGCAGCACCAAGCTGTACCACTGTGATAAGCTCAGTGGCATTTTCATCAGCAGACCGCTTCTCTGCTCCGATTGGACCATTATCATAAGAAAGACTTTCTGGATCCAGGAAGCCTCTGGACTCTGATTCATGTTCAAAATTGGGATTAGTTAATCTGTCCCCTCAAATCCCCTCAAACACACGAGGAACAAACATTCAACAGATAGATAACCACCACAGCTTTGGTAGAGAGGAGAAGGGGAGGAAGGGAGAAGGGAAGGAGGTGTGGAGATATTTCGATATTCCACCCATGTCCATTTCTATTTCTTTCTCTTTCTCTCTGCCTTTTTAATGTCTCTGTCTGTGTGCGCTTCTTTCAGTCTCAGTAAACCTCTCCTTTCTCTCTGCCTTTTTAATGTCTCTGTCTGTGTGCGCTTCTTTCATCTCACTTAACCTCTCCTTTCTCTCTGCCTTTTTAATGTCTCTGTCTGTGTGCGCTTCTTTCATCTCACTTAACCTCTCCTTTCTCTCTGCCTTTTTAATGTCTCTGTCTGTGTGCGCTTCTTTCAGTCTCAGTAAACCTCTCCTTTCTCTCTGCCTTTTTAATGTCTCTGTCTCTGTGCGCTTCTTTCATCTCACTTAACCTCTCCTTTCTCTCTGCCTTTTTAATGTCTCTGTCTGTGTGCGCTTCTTTCAGTCTCAGTAAACCTCTCCTTTCTCGCTGCATCGACGTTAGCTGACCGCTGTCACCTCCCCTGTAGGCCCCAGTTAGCTAGCCAAAAACAGTGGGGTACTCCCCTTGTGAAATGATATGTTGAGAGAGAGCACTGTGAGTTTTTGAAGGAAAAGTAGACAGTAGACAGACAAACCCTGTTGTTTTGTCATTGCTTGACATCTGAAATGTTATCTTTCTCCACAAACCGGGGAGTGTTTGATGTGGCAGAGAGAAGTAGAGGGGCTCCATACGAGCAACAAAAGCCAAAAGAGAAAAATGATTTAACTCCCAGATGAAAAGAAGAATAGCATCTCTGAAAACGCTCTTGATCTGTTCTGTTGTTGGTTTAGAATTCTCTGCTACGAGGCTGCCCACTTTGTTTTCAGAAGGAGAAACGGGTTGTAATGCAAATCTAACAGACCCAAAGGAAGCCAAACACCACCAACATCCTTGAGTCAGAAGAAAGAAGGGAAGAGAGAAAGAAGAGAAATAACGATTGAAGATGAAAGGAACTTCTACAATCAACGTACACCTCCATTTCTCCCTCCCACCGTCCATCCATCCCTTTCTTCTACTCTCACTGACATGAAATGGCCTGTCTCATGTCAATTGAGCACAAAGCAGTCCAATTTCCAGGTAGGTAAATGAGAGATTATTTAAATGCTGACCCTAAACTCTGCCTGCGTCCCAAATGTCACCATTTTCCTATTTATCCCATAGGGCTCTGGTCAAAAGTAGTGTGCTATATAGCGAATAGGGTGCCATTTGGGACACATATCCTGTCACATGGCCCTGGCTGAGATCTCAGAGGGTTTTAATTTCCCTCATGCTGAGGGAGCTTTAGCTAATCAGTCTTCTCCTCATTTCTCCTCTCCACAACTTCAAAGTTCAACGTGATTTAGCTAGAGATGATCTTCAGCTCTGCAGAGCCAATTTGATTTGTGCTTTAGCTACTTTAGTTTCTAGACAGGCTGGGTAGATAAATGAACAAAGCATTTTGAATCCCTAGACTGAATGACATGTCTGTCCATTGTACTGTACACGTGTGGTATTAAAGTTGAGGTAGTTTGGCGAAGCAGCACAGCGGATAATTATAATTGAGTCGTAGGAAAAAAGATCAGAATTTAATGCAATAGACCCACTTGGTTTAACAAGTTGCAATTCACACTCAAGCTTCTTTTATATGAAAGTCACTTTGTGACAACATGCTATCAGTATGGTGAGAACCTGATTTGATAAAATAAATTATGCCATTTAGCAGACACTTTTATCCAAATCGACTTAGAGTCAGGTGTTCATACATTTTACATAGGGGTGGCCCCAGTAATTGAACCCACAATCCTTGCATAGCAAGTGCCATGTTCTACCGACTGAGCCACAAATAAAGTGTAATTAATGTCCCATATGACTATTAGTGCTAAGCATAATGTACTCTGACTGTGCTATCTCTTCCCTATAGTGTAATAGTGCCTCACTCCTGCCCATAAGAACAGCTGTAATTGTTACACTCAAAATTATTAGACCATCCTATAAGACCATTAAGCATAATATATTTCCACTAAGAACTATCTTCCCATAGTGTAGTGGTGCTTCACACCTTCCCATAACCACCCTCTCCATTCCCATAACCACCCTCTCCCTGGAGCGAGTGGAGGGAGAGAAACGAGCTTCCCTCCACGCTTTATTGATTCCAGAGGTTATTAACACATAGTCAAGAAAGTAATCACCTTATTAGGAGCAGATTGCAGCGCCAGCGCCTTCCTGCCTGACTGCCAATATGCATCCCAAATTACATCCTATTTCCTATACAGTGCACTACTTTTGACTAGGGCCCATAGGACTCTGGACAAAAGTAGTGCACAACGTAGGGAATAGGGTACCATTTGGGACGACACACGCTCTACTCACTCTACACTCAACCTCATGTTCTTACAGTAAATGAGAAAATCACCATAGTACTCTGAGGAAAGATAATCGGTTACATTAACGAATGCAGCAAGAGGCCTTGTTACACCAATGTAATTAAAGTAGGAGAGAACAGGGAATAATGATTATCAGTTGATTCATGAAAATTAGCCTTTAATTATTCCTACCAGTGTTTACTTCATTAAAACGATGTAATCCAAGGGTGATATTAATGTCGAGTTAAATTGGGAATGCAAATGAATGGAATTATGGATTCTTAATCACATGGAATTTAACATGGAATTATTAATTATTAGTAAAACTATTCGGCTTATGTGTCACGTTCTGACCTATGTTCTTTTGTTATTTCTTTGTTTTAGTATAGTCAGGGCGTGAGTTGGGTGGGTTATCTATGTTTGTGTTTCTATGTTGGGTTTTTCGTTTGGCCTGATATGGTTCTCAATCAGAGGCAGGTGTTAGTCGTTGTCTCTGATTGGGAACCATATTTAGGGAGCCTGTTTTCTGTTGTGTTTTGTGGGTGGTCTTCCGTGTCTGTGTGTTTAACACGGAACTGTTTCGGTTTTCGTGCGTTCAATTTATTGTTTTGTATTTCAGTGTTCAGTTTGTTCTATTAAAGTTTCATCATGAACACTTACCACGCTGTGCTTTGGTCCTCCTCTCTTTCTCCAGACGAAGATCGTTACACTATGCTTAGTTCACATATTGTAATTTAAAGAATGCATGTCTACGGTGGTGGGATCCATTAGAGGACTTATGGAGAATGATGAAGAACCTTGATTTACTGTTAATGTCCAACATCTCTCCTCGTGTCCTAGCATTGTAGTGTGTCAAATCATATTCTTACCCGCCCCACAGACACACACACACCCCAGTGCACATGAAAAACATGAACATTCCCTGTCTCTCCTCATAATCTCCCTTCGATGTCTCTGCACTTTGACACAATGGCAACAAAGAGAGTCCCATCTCCACCTTTACTGCAGCATCAGAAAAAGGGTCAGACCAGATAATCAACCCACCATGAACCCCTCAGCTGGGCTCTCAGATATACAGTTGAAGTCGGAAGTTTACATACACTTAGGTTGGAGTCATTAAAACTAGTTTTTCAACCACTCCACAAATATCTTGTTAACCTGTTTGGGCTGCAGGGGGCAGTATTGAGTAGCCAGATAAAATGTGCCCATTTCAAACGGCCTCGTACTCAATTCTTGCTCGTACACTATGCATATTATTATTACTATTGGATAGAAAACACTCTCTAGTTTCTAAAACCGTTTGAATTATATCTGTGGGTAAAAGAGAACTCATTGGGCACAAACTTCCTGACCAGGAAGTGGAAAGTCTGAAATCGAGGCTCTGTTCTAGGTCCTGCCTATAAATGGGCATGATACATATTAGTATACCTGCACGTCATACACCTTCCGCTAGATGTCAAGAGGCAGTGAGAGAAGAAATGGAGTGTTTATCTTGGTCTAAAGTGGAATAAATCCTCTTGGAATGACGTGTCACCCATTTCCTGTTTTCAGGAAGGCGCGAGAAGGAACCGGGTATTGCCTTCTGAAAAGCTGTCGTTATAGGCGACTACTATCTCCGGCTTTGATTTTATTTGATACATGTGACAATATCATCGTAAAGTATGTTTTTTCAATATAGTTTAATCAGATTATTGAAATTATTTTGGGAGTTTTGCCGTGTTCCGTTCTCTTCCGTTTGTTGACATGGAAAGATTCGTGCCACTTGGCAAGTGTGCTTGCTAAATCGAGAAGGAAAAAGGCCGTTCTAAATCCAAACAACGATTGTTCTGGACAAAGGACCCCTTGTACAACATTCTGATGAAAGATCAGCAAACGTAGGACCCATTTTATGATGCTATTTCATATATCTGTCGAACATGTTGTGCTAGTCGTTTGCGCCTAGCTTTTGGGTACTCTCTCGCTATACCTAAGCTGTATGTCGTAATTAAGTTATTTTTTAGAATTCTAACACGGCGATCGCATTAAGAACTAGTGTATCTATAATTTCCTATACAACATGTATTTTTTTGTTATGTTTATGAATAGCTATTTGGTCAGAATATGTGTGTCAGAAAAAGTGTCAGAAAAATATCCGGACGTTGTGGGAAAAAGTAGCTACATTAGCACAATGTATAACCACTGATTTCAGCTCTAAATATGCACATTTTCGAACAAAACATAAGTGTATGTATAACCTGATGTTATAGGACTGTCATCTGATGAAGCTTATCAAGGTTAGTCAAAAATTATATATCTTTTGCTGGTTTGTTACAATCGCTAACCTTTGCTACTGGGGAATGGCTTGTGTTTCTGGCTATTGTGGTAAGCTAATATAACGCTATATTGTGTTTTCGCTGTAAAACATTTAATAAATCGGAAATATTGGCTGGAATCACAAGATGCCTGTCTTTCATTTGCTGTACACCATGTATTTTTCAGAAATGTTTTATGATGAGTATTTAGGTATTTGACGTTGATGTCTGTAATTATTATGGCTGCTTTCGGTGCAATTTCTGATTGTAGCTGCAATGTAAACTATGATTTATACCTGAAATATGCACATTTTTCGAACAAAACATAGATTTATTGAATAACATGTTATAAGACTGTCATCTGATGAAGTTGTTTGTTGGTTAGTTTGGTTGGTTCTTGGATAGTTAGGTTGGCTTTGTGCATGCTACCTGTGCTGTGAAAAATATCTGTCCTTTTTTGTATTTGGTGGTGAGCTAACATAAATATACGTGGTGTTTTCGCTGTAAAACATTTAAAAAAATCGGACATGTTGGCTGGATTCACAAGATGTGTACCTTTCATTTGCTGTATTGGACTTGTTAACTTCTTATGGCTGCAGGGCGGTGCCGGTACACTTATGACAACAGCCACTTCAAGTGCAGGGCGCGAAATTCAAAAGATATATTTTTTTTATATTTAACTTTCAGACATTAACAAGTCCAATACAGCAAATGAAAGGTACACATCTTGTGAATCCAGCCAACATGTCTGATTCTTCAAATGTTTTACAGCGAAAACACCACGTATATTTATGTTAGCTCACCACCAAATACAAAAAAGCACAGACATTTTTCACAGCACAGGTAGTATGCACAAAGCCAACCTAACTAACCAAGAACCAACCAAACTAACCAACAAACAACTTCATCAGATGACAGTCTTATAACATGTTATTCAATAAATCTATGTTTTGTTCGAAAAATGTGCATATTTCAGGTATAAATCATAGTTTACATTGCAGCTACAATCAGAGATTGCACCGAAAGCAGCCAGAATAATTACAGACACCAACGTCAAATACCTAATTACTCATCATAAAACATTTCTGAAAAATACATGGTGTACAGCAAATGAAAGACAGGTATCTTGTGATTCCAGCCAATATTTCCGATTTATTAAGTGTTTTACAGCGAAAACACAATATAGCGCTATATTAGCTTACCACAATAGCCAGAAAGACATGCCATTTCCCAGTAGCAAAAGGTTAGCGATTGTAACAAACAAGCAAAAGATATATAATTTTTGACTAACCTTGATATTCTTCATCAGATGACAGTCCTATAACATCAGGTTATACATACACTTATGTTTTGTTCGAAAATGTGCATATTTAGAGCTGAAATCAGTGGTTACACAATGTGCTAACCTAGCTACTTTTTCCACAACGTCTAAACAGCAACGATATTTTTCTGACACTTTTTCTGACATACATATTCTGACCAAATAGCTATTCATAAACATAACTAAAAAATACATGTTGTATAGGAAATGATAGATCCATTACTTCTTAACCTGTTGAGGATGGGGGCGCTGTTGTGACTATTTATGCTAATCGTGTAATTTTTGAAACGGCTTCCCACAAAATCCTTGATCGTACAATATGCATATTATTATTATTATTGGATAGAAAACAGTCTATAGTTTCTATAGGAGTTGAAATTTTGTCTCTAAGTGGAACAGAGCCCATTCTACAGCAATTTCCCTGACATGGAGTCAGATTTCAGAAATTTTGGCCACTGTTCTGGAGTCAGTTAAGGGCACTGTTATTGCTATGACTATACGGACACTGCTTACGTCTTCCCCTGGATGCCTTTACGTGATGACGATTTGAATGGGGTCGATTGCGCGTTCACAGGCCCTATAAATAAAAAAACCCTGTAGGTAGGAGCTCCTTTGCAGCTGCGTAATGCGCGTGGAGGACATCGACCTGCTATTTTTCCAAGCGTTAGTTTAGCCTGTTATATTTTTCCGGTCATGTTTTTACTCGTTATAGGAGTTAACCTGTCTAGGATCAGCGTGGCGCTAGCGGCACCCCCCCCCCCCCCCCACTGAAAAACCAGTGCCGCGAAATTCAAAAAAAATATTTTTTTAAAATATTTAACTTTCACACATTAAAGTCCAATACAGCTAATGAAAGACACAGATCTTATGAATCCAGTCAACATTTCCGATTTTTAAAATGTTTTACAGGGAAGACACAATATGTAAAGATGTACATCTATTACCTAAAAACACATTAGCATAATCCACCATCTTTTATTTGTCCACCAACACCAGTAGCCATCACCAATTCGGCTAAACTAAGATATTTATAGCCCCTAACCAACAAAAAAACTCATTAGATGACAGTCTGATAACATATTTATGGTATGGGATAGGTTTTGTTAGAAAAAAGTGCATATTTCAGGTATATGGCATAGTTTACAATTGCACCCACCATCACAAATGGACTAGAATAATTACAATGAGCAACGTGTTTACCTAACTACTAATCATCAAACATTTCGTAAAAATACACAGCATACACGAATCGAAAGACACAGATCCTGTGAATACAGACAATATTTCAGATTTTCTAAGTGTCTTACAGCGAAAACACAATAAATCGTTATATTAGCATAGCACATAGCACATAGCAGCCCAGCATTGATTCTAGCCAAAGTGGGCGATAACGTCAACATCGCCAAAAATATATTAATTTTTTCACTAACCTTCTCAGAATTCTTCAGATGACACTCCTGTAACATCATATTACACAATCCATATAGAGTTTGATCGAAAATGTTTATATTTAGCCACCAAAATCATGGTTAGACAATGTGAAATGTAGACAAGCTGGTAAAGAAAATGTCCTTGCGCCACTTAGACAGTGATCTACTCTTATACATAAATACTCATAAACGTGACTAAAAAATATAGGGTGGACAGGGATTGATAGACAATTTAATTCTTAATACAATTGCGTTATTACATTTTTTAATTTATCCTTACTTTTCAATACAGTTTGCGCCAAGCGAAGCTACGTCAAAAAACATGGCGTCCTAAGCCACTAAAATGTTTCGACAGAAACACGATTTATCATAATAAAAATGTCCTACCTTGAGCTGTTCTTCCATCAGTATCTTGGGCAAAGGATCCTTTCTTGGGAGAAATCGTCTTTTGGTGGAAAGCTGTCCTCTTGCCATGTGGAAAAGTCAACTGCGTTCGGGATGAACTGAAAAGCGTGCCCAACTTTTCACATCGTTGCAAAAATAAATGTCCCAAAATCGCACTAAACGGATATAAATTGCTATAAAACGCTTTAAATTAACTACCTTATGATGTTTTTAACTCCTATAACGAGTGAAAAGATGACCGGAGAAATATAACAGGCTAAACTAACGCTTGGAACAGGTGCGCGCCGGTGTCCACTTTGCTCATGACGCAGCTCCCAAAGAATGACTAGCTTCAGGGTTTTTTCATTTGTAGGGCCTGTGAACGTGCAATCGACCCCGTTGGAATCGTCATCACGTAAAGGCATCCAGGGGAAGACGTAAGAAGTGTCCGTATAGTCATAGCAACGACAGTGCCCTTTTAAATGACTTCAGAAGAGTGGCCAACATTTCTCAAATCTGACTCCATGTCAGGGAAATTGCTGTAGAATGGGCTCTGTTCCACTTAGAGACAAAATTTCAACTCCTATAGAAACTATAGACTGTTTTCTATCCAATAATAATAATAATATGCATATTGTACGATCAAGGATTTTGTGGGAAGCCGTTTAAAAAATTAGCCACATTAGCATAAGTAGTCTAAACAGCGCCCCCATCCCCAACAGGTTAAAAACATCATAAGGTAGTTAATTTAAAGCGTTTTATAGCAATTTATATCCGTTTAGTGCGATTTTGGGACATTTATTTCTTTAACGCTGTGAATAGCTGGGCACGCTTCCAGTTCATCCCGAACGCAGTTGGCATTTCCACATGGCAAGAGGACAGCTTTCCACCAAAAGACGATTACTCCCAAGAAAGGATCCTTTGCCCAAGATACTGCTGGAAGAACAGCTCAAAGTAGGACATTTTTATTATGATAAATCGTGTTTCTGTCGAAAAATTTTAGTGGCTTAGGACGCCATGTTTTTTGACGTAGCTTCGCTTGGCGCAAACTGTATTGAAAAGTAAGGATAAATTAAAAAATGTAATTCCGCGATTGTATTAAGAATTAAATTGTCTATCAATCCCTGTCCACCCTATATTTTTTAGTCACGTTTATGAGTATTTATGTATAAGAGTAGATCACTGTCTAAGTGGCGCAAGGACATTTTCTGACCAGCTGAGCTACATTTCACATTGTCTAACCATGATTTTGGTGGCTAAATATAAACATTTTCGATCAAACTCTATATGGATTGTGTAATATGCTGTTACAGGAGTGTCATCTGAAGAATTCTGAGAAGGTTAGTGAAAAAATTAATATATTTTGGCGATGTTGACTTTTATCGCTCACTTTGGCTAGAATCAATGCTGGGCTGCTATGTGCTATGTGCTATGCTAATATAACGATTTATTGTGTTTTCGCTGTAAGACACTTAGAAAATCTGAAATATTGTCTGTATTCACAGGATCTGTGTCTTTCGATTCGTGTATGCTGTGTATTTTTACGAAATGTTTGATGATTAGTAAGTAGGTAAACACGTTGCTCTAAGTAGTTTTTCTATTCCATTTGTGACGGTGGGTGCAATTGTAACCTATGCCATCTACCTGAAATATGCACTTTTTTCTAACAAAACCTATCCCATACCATAAATATGTTATCAGACTGTCATCTAATGAGTTTTTTTCTTGGTTAGGGGCTATAAATATCTTAGTTTAGCCGAATTGGTGATAGCTACTGGTGTTGGTGGACAAATAAAAGATGGTGGATTATGCTAATGTGTTTTTAGGTAATAGATGTACATCTTTACATATTGTGTCTTCCCTGTAAAACATTTTAAAAATCGGACATGTTGACTGGATTCACAAGATCTGTGTCTTTCATTAGCTGTATTGGACTTTAATGTGTGAAAGTTAAATATTTTAAAAAATATATTTTTTTTGAATTTCGCGGCACTGGTTTTTCAGTGGGGGTGGGGAGGGAGTGCCGCTAGCGGCACACTCATCCTAGACAGGTTAATGAAATCGCAGTGTTAGAATTCTAAAAAATAACTTCATTACGACATCCAGCTTCGGTATAGCTGAGTACCCAAACGTTGGGCGCCGACGACTAGTTCACATGCACGACAGATATATGAAATAGCATCATAAAATGTTTCTTACTTTTGCTGATCTTTCATCAGAATGTTGGACAAGGGGTCCTTTGTCCAGAACAGTCGTTGTTTGGATTTAGAACGGCCACTTTCCCTCCCGATTTAGCAAGCGCACTAGCCAAGTGGCACGAATCGCTCCATCGCCAACAAAGTCAGAGAACGGAACACGGCAAAACTCCTGAAAAATTTTCAATAATTTGATTAAACTATATTGAAAAAACATACTGTACGATGATATGGTCACATGTATCAAATAAAATCAAAGCCGGAGATAGTAGTCGCCTATAACGATAGCTAAACAGAAGGCAAATCCATGTCTCTCTTCGCACCTTCCTGAAAACAGGAAATGGAGGACACGTCATTCCATGAGCTGTAATTCGAGTCCAGATCAAGTTACACAGTCCATTTCTTCTCTCACTCCTTGGTTGACATCTAGTGGAAGACGTATGAAGTGCATCTAAACTAATAAATAACAAGGGCTTTAATAGGCAGCCCCTGGAACAGAGCCTCAATTTCAGACTTTCCACTTCCTGTCAGGAAGTTTGCTGCAGAATGAGTTCTGTTTCACTCACAGATATAATTCAAACGGTTTTAGAAACTAGAGAGTGTTTTCTATCCAATAGTAATAATAATATGCATATTGTACGAGCAAGAATTGAGTACGAGGCCGTTTGAAATGGGCACCTTTTATCTGGCTACTCAATACTGCCCCTGCAGCCCAAAGAAATTGAAGCTGAAATAAATCATTCTCTCTAATATTATTCTGACATTTCACATTCTTAAAATTAACTGGTGATCCTAACTGACATAAGACAGGGAATTGTTATTATGATAAATGTCAGGATGTAATGGCAGTCTACAGGATCGGAGGATCGGAGGACCAATGTGCAGCGTGGTAAGTTTCCATGATTTAATATACACGAAGACAAGACACTATACAAAATAACAAATGAACTAACCGTCACAGTCCCGTGTGGCACAAACACTGACACAGGAAACAACCACCCAAAAAATCCCAACACAAAACAAGCCACCTATATATGATTCTCAATCAGGGACAACGATTGACAGCTCCCTCTGATTGAGAACCATATTAGGCCGAACACAGAAACAGACAAACTAGACACACAACATAGAATGCCCACTCAGCTCACGTCCTGACCAACACTAAAACAAGCAAAACACATAAAAACTATGGTGAGGACGTGACAGTACCCCCCTCCTGAGGTGCGGACTCTGAACGCACCCCTAAAACTCAAGGGGAGGGTCTGGGTGGGCATCTGTCCGCGGTGGCGGCTCCGGCGCAGGACGAGGCCACCACTCCACCATTGTCTTTGTCCCCCTCCTTAGCGTCCTTTGAGTGGCGACCCTCGCCCCCGACCTTGGCCTAGGAATACTCACCAAGGTCCCCACTACATTGAGGAGACAGCTCAGGACAGAGAGGTAGCTCAGGACAGAGAGGTAGCTCAGGACATAGAGGTAGCTCAAGACAGAGAGGTAGCTCAGGACAGAGAGGTAGCTCAGGACAGAGGGGCAGCTCTGGACTGAAGGCCAGCTCCGGACTAATGGCAGCGCCGGACTGAGGGGCAGCTCCGGGCTGAAGGGCCGCTCATGACTGGAGGGCAGCTCATGACTGGAGGGCAGCTCATGACTGGAGGGAAGCTCATGACTGGCTGGCGGCTCTAACGGCTCCTGACTGGCTGGCGGCTCTGGCGGCTTCTGACTGGCTGGCGGCTCTTGCGGCTCCTGACTGGCTGGCGGCTCTTGCGGCTCCTGACTGGCTGGCGGCTCTGGCGGCTCATGACTGGCTGGCGGCTCTGGCGGCTCCTGACTGAAGGACGGCTCTAGCAGCTCCTGACTGACGGACGGCTCTAACGGCTCGGGACAGACGGGCGGCTCAGATGGCGCTGGGCAGACGGATGGCTCAGATGGCGCTGGGCAGACGGCGCTGGGCAGACGGATGGATCAGATGGCGCTGGGCAGACAGGCAGCTCAGACGGCGCTGGGCAGGCAGGCAGCTCAGACGGCGCTGGGCAGGCAGGCAGCTCAGACGGCGCTGGGCAGGCAGGCAGCTCAGACGGCGCTGGGCAGACGGCCGACTCTGACCTGCTGAGGCACACAGTAGGCCTGGTGCGTGGTGCCGGAACTGGAGGTACTGGGCTGGAGACACGCACCACAGGGAGAGTGCGTGGAGGAGGAACAGGGCTCTGGAGACGCACTGGATGCCTGGTGCGTGGTGTAGGCACTGGTGGTACTGGGCTGGGGCGGGAAGGTGGCGCCGGATATACCGGACCATGCAGGCGTACTGGCTCCCTTGAGCACCTAGCCTGCCCAACCTTACCTGGTTGAATGCTCCCCGTAGCCCGACCAGTGCGGGGTGGTGGAATAACCCGCACTGGGCTGTGTTGGCGAACCGGGGACACCATGCGTAAGGCTGGTGCCATGTATGCCGGCCCGAGGAGACGCACTGGAGACCAGACGCGTTGAGCCGGCTTCATGGCACCTGGCTCAATGCTCACTCTAGCCCGGCCGATACGTGGAGCTGGAACGTACCGCACCGGGCTAAGCACACGTACAGGAGACACCGTGCGCTCTTCCGCACAACACGGTGTCTGCCCGTACTCCCGCTCTCCACGGTAAGCATGGAAAGTTGGCGCAGGTCTCCTACCTGCCTTCGCCACACTACCCTTTAGCCCCCCCAAGAAATTTTTGGGATTTCTTCTCGGGCTTCCAGCCACGCTTCCGTGCTGCCTCCTCATAGCACCGCTCCTGGGCTTTAGCTGCCTCCCTCTCTTCACGAGAGCGGCGATATTCTCCAATGTGAGCCCAGTGTCCTTTTCCCTCCAGAATTTCCCCCCATGTCCAGGAGTCCTGTGTAGTGGGCCGCTGCTGCTGCTGCTGCCCGTACTCACGCTGCTTGGTCCGAGTTTGGTGGGTGGTTCTGTAATGGCAGTCTAGCTTTTCCTCCTCCTCGGACGAGGAGAGGCGAGAAGGATCGGAGGACCAATGTGCAGCGTGGTAAGTTTCCATGATTTAATATACACGAAGACAAGACACTATACAAAATAACAAACAAACTAACCGTCACAGTCCCGTGTGGCACAAACACTGACACAGGAAACAACCACCCACAAAATCCCAACACAAAACAAGCCACCTATATATGATTCTCAGTCAGGGACAACGATTGGCAGCTGCCTCTGTTTGAGAACCATATTAGGCCGAACACAGAAACAGACAAACTAGACACACAACATAGAATGCCCAACCAGCTCACGTCCTGACCAACACTAAAACAAGCAAAACACATAAGAACTATGGTCAGGACGTGACACAGGAATTGTGAAAAACTGAGTTTAAATGTATTTGGCTGAGGTGTATGTAAACTTCCGTCTTCAACTGTAGGACAGACACTTTAAAAAATCTTGGGGTGGACCATCTTGTTCCATGTAGTGAATCTTATTCAGTGCGTTTGGATGTGTCACGCCCTGGCCTTAGTATTCTTTGTTTTCTTTATTATTTTAGTTAGGTCAGGGTGTGACATGGGGAATGTTTATGTTTTGTTGGTTTTGGGTGTTTATATGGTAAAGGGGTTATGGGGTGTAGTATATGGGTTTGTGTTGAGTGTAGATGTCTAGCATTGTCTATGTATGTTTAGTTATCTAGGAGAGTCTATGGTTGCCTGAATGAGTTCCCAATTAGAGACAGCTGATTTCGGTTGTCTCTGATTGGGAGCCTTATTTAGGGTAGCCATAGGCTCTCATTGGTTGTGAGTAATTGTCTATGTAAGAACGTTTGTAGCCTGTTTGTATGTGCACAACGTTTGTAGCTTCACGGTCGTTTTGTTGTTTTGTTATTTTGTATAGAGTTTTTGTGTCGTGTTCATCTTCGTGTTGTGTTTAACCTGTTGGGGATGGGGGCGCTGTTTAGACTACTTATGCTAATTTGGCTAATTTTTTAAACGGCTTCCCACAAAATCCTTGATCGTACAATATGCATATTATTATTATTATTGGATAGAAAACAGTCTATAGTTTCTATAGGAGTTGAAATTTTGTCTCTAAGTGGAACAGAGCCCATTCTACAGCAATTTCCCTGACATGGAGTCAGATTTGAGAAATGTTGGCCACTCTTCTGAAGTCATTTAAAAGGGCACTGTCGTTGCTATGACTATACGGACACTTCTTACGTCTTCCCCTGGATGCCTTTACGTGATGACGATTCCAACGGGGTCGATTGCTCGTTCACAGGCCCTACAAATGAAAAAAACCTTTAGCTAGCAAGTCTTTTCTTGCTGCGTAACGCGCGTGGAAGACACCGACCCTCTCCTGTTCCAAGCGTTAGTTTAGCCTGTTATATTTCTCCGGTCATCTTTTCACTCGTTATAGGAGTTACAAACATCATAAAGTAGTTAATTTAAAGCGTTTTATAGCAATTTATATCCGTTTAGTGCGATTTTGGGACATTTATTTTTGCAACGATGTGAAAAGTTGGGCACGCTTTTCAGTTCATCCCGAACGCAGTTGACATTTCCACATGGCAAGAGGACAGCTTTCCACCAAAAGACGATTTCTCCCAAGAAAGGATCCTTTGCCCAAGATACTGATGGAAGAACAGCTCAAGGTAGGACATTTTTATTATGATAAATCGTGTTTCTGTCGAAACATTTTAGTGGCTTAGGACGCCATGTTTTTTGACGTAGCTTCGCTTGGCGCAAACTGTATTGAAAAGTAAGGATAAATTAAAAAATGTAATAACGCAATTGTATTAAGAATTAAATTGTCTATCAATCCCTGTCCACCCTATATTTTTTAGTCACGTTTATGAGTATTTATGTATAAGAGTAGATCACTGTCTAAGTGGCGCAAGGACATTTTCTGACCAGCTGAGTTACATTTCACATTGTCTAACCATGATTTTGGTGGCTAAATATAAACATTTTCGATCAAACTGTATATGCATGTTGTAATGTGATGTTACAGGAGTGTCATCGGAAGAATTCTGAGAAGGTTAGTGAAAAAATTAATATCTTTTGGCGATGTTGACTTTTATCGCTCACTTTGGCTAGAATCAATGCTGGGCTGCTAATTGCTATGTGCTAAGCTAATATAACGATTTATTGTGTTTTCGCTGTAAGACACTTAGAAAATCTGAAATATTGTCTGTATTCACAGGATCTGTGTCTTTCGATTCGTGTATGCTGTGTATTTTTACGAAATGTTTGATGATTAGTAGTTAGGTAAACACGTTGCTCATTGTAATTATTCTAGTCCATTTGTGATGGTGGGTGCAATTGTAAACTATGCCATCTACCTGAAATATGCACTTTTTTCTAACAAAACCTATCCCATACCATAAATATGTTATCAGACTGTCATCTAATGAGTTTTTTTGTTGGTTAGGGGCTATAAATATCTTAGTTTAGCCGAATTGGTGATGGCTACTGGTGTTGGTGGACAAATAAAAGATGGTGGATTATGCTAATGTGTTTTTAGGTAATAGATGTACATCTTTACATATTGTGTCTTCCCTGTAAAACATTTAAAAAATCGGAAATGTTGACTGGATTCACAAGATCTGTGTCTTTCATTAGCTGTATTGGACTTTAATGTGTGAAAGTTAAATATTTTAAAAATATATTTTTTTTGAATTTCGCGGCACTGGTTTTTCAGTGGGGGGGGGGGGGGGTGTGCCGCTAGCGCCACGCTGATCCTAGACAGGTTAATAAAGAAGATGGCTTATTTTCCAAAAGCTGCATTTTGGTCCGTCAATCCGCCACACGATCGTGACAGAATTACCCACCATAGGACCAAGCGGCATGGAAGGCGGCAACAGGACCTACCTACACAGGATCTCTGGAGTTGGGAGGACGAATTGGAAAGAGATGGACCTTGGGATCAACCTGGAGAATATCGCCTCCCTCGTGAAGAGCTGGAGGCAGCGAAAGCCGAGAGGAGGCGATATGAGGAGGCAGCACGGAGACAAGGCTGGAGACCCGTGAGTACAACCCAAAAATTTCTTGGGGGGGGCCTTAAAGGGAGTGTGGCGAAGTCAGGTAGGAAACCTGCGCCTACTCCCTGTACTTACCGTGGAGAGCGGGAGTACGGGCAGACACCGTGTTACGCAGTAGAGCGCACGGTGTCTCCTGTACGCGTGCATAGCCCGGTGCGGTACATTTCAGCTCCACGTATCGGCCGGGCTAGACTGAGCGTTGAGCCGTATGTCATGAAGCCGGCCCAACGCATCTGGTCACCAGTGCGTCTCCTCGGGCCGGCGTACATGGCACCAGCCTTACGCATGGTGTCCCCGGTTCGCCTACATAGGCCGGTGCGGGTCATTCCACCTCCCCGCACTGGTCAGGCGACGGGGAGCATACAACCAGGTAAGGTTGGGCAGGCTCGGCGTTCAAGGGAGCCAGTACGCCTGCACGGTCCGGTATTTCCGGCGCCACCTCCCCGCCCCAATCCAGTACCACCAGTGCCTCCTCCACGCACTAGCTATATGGTGCGTGTCTCCAGCCCTTTACTACCAGTGTCTAAACCACGCACCAAGCCTCCTGTGTGTCCCCAGAGTCCTGTGCGTCCTGTTGCTGCTCCCCGCACTAGCCCTGAGATGCGTGTCCCCAGCCCGGTGCCACCAGTCCCGGCACCACGCACCAGGCCTACAGTGCGCCTCAGCCGGCAGGAGTCTGCCGTCTGTACTGCAATGACTGAACTGCCCGTCTGCCAAGCGCCATCTGAGCCATCCGTCTCCCCAGCGCCATCTGAGCCATCCGTCTCCCCAGCGCCATCTGAGCCATCCGTCTGCAATGAGCCTGCAAAGCCGCCCGTCTGCCATGAGCCTGCAAAGCCGCCCGTCTGCCATGAGCCCACTGAGCCGTCCGCCAGACAGGAGCCGCTAGAGCCGCCAGCCAGACAGGAGCCGCTAGAGCCGTCCGTCAGACAGGATCTGCCAGAGCCGCCAACCAGACAGGATCTGCCAGAGCCGCCAACCAGACAGGATCTGCCAGAGCCGCCAACCAGACAGGAGCAGCCAGATCAGTCAGCCAGCCATGAGCAGCCAGATCCGTCAGCTAGCCATGAGCAGCCAGATCCGTCAGCTAGCCATGAGCAGCCAGATCCGTCAGCTAGCCATGAGCAGCCAGATCCGTCAGTTAGCCATGAGCAGCCAGATCCGTCAGCTAGCCATGAGCAGCCAGATCCGTCAGCTAGCCATGAGCAGCCAGATCCGTCAGCTAGCCATGAGCAGCCAGATCCGTCAGCTAGCCATGAGCAGCCAGATCCGTCAGCTAGCCATGAGCAGCCAGATCCGTCAGCTAGCCATGAGCAGCCAGATCCGTCAGCTAGCCATGAGCAGCCAGATCCGTCAGCCAGCCATGAGCAGCCAGATCCGTCAGCCAGCCATGAGCAGCCAGATCAGTCAGCCAGCCATGAGCAGCCAGATCAGTTAGCCAGCCATGAGCAGCCAGATCCGTTAGCCAGCCATGAGCAGCCAGATCTGTCAGCCAGCCATGGGCCGTCCCTCAGTCCGGAGCTGCAGTCCCTCAGTCCGGAGCTGCAGTCCCTCAGTCCGGAGCTGCCATTCCTCAGTCCGGAGCTGCCCCTTACCCTGGAGCTGCCCCTTACCCTGGTGCTGCCCCTTACCCTGGTGCTGCCCCTTACCCTGGTGCTGCCCCTTACCCTGGTGCTGCCCCTTACCCTGGTGCTGCCCCTTATCCTGGTACTGCCCCTTATCCTGGTACTGCCCCTTATCCTGGTACTGCCCCTTATCCTGGTACTGCCCCTTACCCTGGTACTGTCCTTTAGTCCGGAACTGCCCCTTAATGCAATGGGGTTAATGTGGAGGGGGGTCGTTTGGAGAAAGCCTAGGAGGTGGTTAGGTACTGTGGTGACGAGGGGACTACGACCAGAGCCGGAGCGGCCACCGTGGAGGGGAGCCCACCCAGACCCTCCCCTAGACTGTGTATGGTGCGCCCGGAGTTCGCGCCTCAAGGGGGGGGTTATGTCACGCCCTGGCCTTAGTATTCTTTGTTTTCTTTATTATTTTAGTTAGGTCAGGGTGTGACATGGGGAATGTTTATGTTTTGTTGGTTTTGGGTGTTTATATGGTAAAGGGGTTATGGGGTGTAGTATATGGGTTTGTGTTGAGTGTAGATGTCTAGCATTGTCTATGTATGTTTAGTTATCTAGGAGAGTCTATGGTTGCCTGAATGAGTTCCCAATTAGAGACAGCTGATTTCGGTTGTCTCTGATTGGGAGCCTTATTTAGGGTAGCCATAGGCTCTCATTGGTTGTGAGTAATTGTCTATGTAAGAACGTTTGTAGCCTGTTTGTATGTGCACAACGTTTGTAGCTTCACGGTCGTTTTGTTGTTTTGTTATTTTGTATAGAGTTTTTGTGTCGTGTTCATCTTCGTGTTGTGTTTAATAAAGAAGATGGCTTATTTTCCAAAAGCTGCATTTTGGTCCGTCAATCCGCCACACGATCGTGACAGGATGGGATAATAGCAGTAAGGCCAAAGCATTTTTTTCATCCAATAATTATTTAAAATATATATTTTTTATACTTCAAGGGGTCTTAAAATTCTAAATGAAATAACTAAATGATCCTTGGTATGACCTTCTTAAAACAATTCCATATAGCTTTGTAGAACCCCCCCGCTCCCGCCTTAGACAGGGCTTAGAGTCTTATGGGTTAATGTCGAGTTAAATTGGGAATGCAAATGAATGGAATTGAGTATTCTTAACCACATGTAACTAAACATGGAATGATTAATTGTTCATAAAACTATTAGGTAAATGCTGAGTTCACATATTGTCATTTACAGAATTAATATTTACGATAGTGGGATCTACTAGAGGACACACACCCCGGTGCACATGAAAAATCTGACCAATCCCTGTCTCTCGTTATAGAGGTAAGCCCAGAGCTTTCTTTAATCTCCCTTTGTATGTCTCTGCCCTTTGACACAATGGCCACAAAGAGAGTCCCATCTCCACCTTTACTGCAGCCTCAGAAAAAGGGCCGGACCAGGTATTCAGCCAACCATTAACCCCTCAGCTGGGCTTTGAGAGGGCAGAGAATGGAGGGGTTACACCATTAGCTCCCTATAGTACATCCATCCACCCATCCCTCCACACCCCTCTACCCAACGCCACCCCTTCAACAGACCAGCACCCTTTTGTTCCATTGTCCTCAGAGTGACGGATTCTGGTAACAAACAGAGGACAAGAGGGAAAAATTAAGGGTCCAGGGTTGGGTGTTTGATTGGCAACTCAGCTCTCCAACCTGTCAACACAGGGAATGAAAGAATAAGAAGGCAACTTCTTAAAAAGACCAGGCCTGGCCTGAAAACAAGGGTACGTCCTGAAAGGAAGACGACAAGACTGACCACTGATATAATCAGAATAATAAAGAATGAAGTCCTGAGTCCTGATTCGTCTTCTCTCTGGTGGTTCATCCTGATCTGGGACTGTAATAAATGAAAGCAGAGGGGGGAGAGGGGAGAAGGAGAGGAGTTAGAAGGCCACAGTTAGTTAACCTCTCTGGGATAGATGGGACGCTTGCGTCCCAACAGCCATGTCAAAATGTAGAGCGCCAAATTCAAAAAAATTATATAAAATTAAACTTGATTAAATCACACATATAAGATATCAAATTAAAGCTACACTCGTTGTGAATCCAGCCAACATGTCAGATTTCAAAAAGGCTTTTCGGCGAAAGCATAAGATGCTATTATCTGATGATAGCCCAATGTAAACGAGAGTGTAGCCTATTGCTAGCGCTACATGCTACATGCTAGCGCTACTCAAAACGCTAATATAAAATATAAAACATGCATTACCTTTGACGAGATTCTTTTGTTGGCACTCCAATATGTCCCATAAACATCACAAATGGTCCTTTTGTTCGATTAATTCCATCCATATATATCCAAATTGTCCATTTATTTGGCGCCGTTGTACCAGGAAAAACAGCGTTCAATTTGAACAAAATCACGACACAATATCTAAAAAAAATTACCTCTAAACTTTGCCAAAACATTTCAAAGTACTTTTGTAATACAGCTTAAGGTATTTGTAAACGTTAATAATCGATCAAATTGAAGACAGGTCAATCTGTTTTCAATACAGGATATCAACAAACTCACGGAACATTTCATGTCTTGCCCAAATCTCAAACATAAACAAACGACGTCACTCCACTTCCGGGTCAATATCTTTTTCACCTCACTAAGAAAAAACCTTAACCATTTTCCATACAATGGCGACATCCAGTGGAAGCAGTAGAAACTGCGCATTTACTGATTAGAATTCTGGTTTGCCCAAAACAATCCATTGAACATAGAGGAACGTAACAATAAAAAAGTTAGTCCTCAGGGTTTTGACTGCTATATAAGTTCTGTTATACTTACAGATATGATTCAAACAGTTTTAGAAACTTCAGAGGGTTTTCTATCCAAATCTACTAATTATATGCATATCTTATATTCTGGGGATGAGTAGCACGAAGTTGAAATTGCGCACGCTATTTTTCCCTAAGTGAAAACTCTGCACCCTATCCTAGAGAAGTTAACCCAGGGTTTCCCAAACTCAGTCCTAAAGGCTAGAGCTGCCGCTTTCAAGGACCGGTACACTCATCCCGCTACGACCTCCAACAAGCAATCAAACAGGCAAAGCGTCAGTGGAGGACTAAGATCGAATCTTACTACACCAGCTCTGACGCTCGTTGGATGTGGCAGGGCAAAAGGCAAACCCATCCGTGAGCTTCCCAGTGATACAAGCCTACCAGACGAGCTAAATGCCTTCTATGCTCAAGCTCTTCTATGCTCGCTTCGAGGCAAGCAACACTGAACCATGCATGAGAGCACCAGTAGTTCCGGATGACTGTGTGATCTCCCTCTTCATAGTCGATGTGAGTAGGACCTTTAAACATTTACAAAGCCGGGGGCCAGATAGATTACCAGGACACGTACTCAGAGTATGCGCTGAACAGCTGGCGGGTGTCTTCCCTGACATTTTCAACCTGTCCCTGACCCAGTCTGTAATACCTACATGTTTCAAGGAGACCACCACAGTCCCTGTGCCCAAGATCACCAAGGTAAACTGACTAAATGACTATCGCCCTGTAGCACTCACATCTGTAGCCATGAAATGCTTTGTAAGTCCGGTCATGGCTCACATCAACACCATCATCCCAGACACACTGGACCCACTCTAATTTACATATTGCCCCAACAGATCCACAGATCACGCAATCTCCATTGCACTCCACACTGCCATCTCCCACCTGGATAAGAGGAAGACCTATGTGAGAATGTTGTTCACATACTACACCATAGTGCCCTCCAAGCTCATCACTAAGCGCAGGACACCTCCCTCTGAAACTGGATCCTGGAATTGCTGATGGGCCGCACCCAGGTCGTGAGGTAGGCAACAACACATCCGCCATGCTGACCCTCAACAAGGGGCCCCTTAGGGGTGCATTCTTAGTCCCCTCCTATACTCACTGTTCACCCATAACTGCGTGGCTGCCCACGACTATAACACCATCATTACGTTTTCTGACGACACGACTGTGGTAGGCCAGATCACCGACGATGATGAGACCGCTTATAGAGAGGAGGTCAGTGACAATAACCTCTCCCTCAGCATCAGCAAGACAAAGAAGCTGATCGTGTACTACAGAAAACGAAGAACCAAACACGGCCACATCCACATTTACAGGAGCTCTAGTGGAGTGGGTCGAGAGCTTAAAGTTTCTCAGTGTCCAAATCACTAAGGAATTAACATGGTCCACACACACCAACACAGTCGTGAAGAAGGCACGACAACGCCTCTTCACCTCAGGAGATGGGCCCTCAGATCCTCAAAAAGTTATACAGCTGCACCATCAAGAGCATCTTGACTGGCTGCATCACCGGCTTGGTATGGAAACTGCTTGGCATCCGACCGCAATGTGCTACATAGTAGTATAGTAGTGTGCATACGGCCCAGTACATTACTGGGGCCAAGCTCTCTGCCATCCAGGACCTTTATACCAGGGTGTGTCATAGGAAGGCCCTAAAAATTGTCAAAGACTCCAGTCACCCAAGTCACAGACTTTTCTCTCTGCTACCGCACAGCAAGCTGTACCAATGCACTAAGTCTGGACCCAACAGAACCCTGAACAGTTTCTACCCCCAAGCCATACGACTACTAAGTAGCTAACCAAATTGCTACCCAGAATATGCATTGACCCTCTTTGCACTAACTCTTTTGATTCAACACTTATGCTGCTGCTACTGATTATTACATATCCTGTTGCCTAGTCGCTTTACCCCTACCTATACAGTGCCTTTGGAAAGTATTCAGACAACTAGACTTTTTCAACATTTTGTTATGTTACAGCCTTTTTTCATCAGCAATCTACACACAATACCCCAGAATTGCAAATGTATTAAAAATACAAAACAGAAATACCTTATTTACATAAGTATTCAGACCCTTTGTTATGTCGTGGCTTTACTTTCATTAATCTGATGACTGTTATTTATTTAATCCACTAACTATGTTTAATTGTTACCTGATTAAATGACTCGTGTAACAATTAAATCATTAGGATTTGGGGCACCACAGAAGAGGTTGATTAAAGAGTTACCATCTCCCAAATTAAACTCTACAAGGTTTATATCTATTTCATCAATAAACAGTCATCTTATTAATCATTACCTCTTGTCATACCATCATTCTGAACAGTCGTAACCTCATGCATCTGCAAAAACCCCAGCCTTACTCATGATTCAGTGCAACACTAATTGGTTTAATTATTTATTTACTAGCTAACTAAAATGAGAAAACAGGATAACATACACACTTAATACATGAGTCAAAGGTCCCTAGCAGCCTTTTACAATATGGTGGCTTTCCCCACCATGACATGGAGAGGTAGAGAGAGAGAGCGAAAAAGACACTTATCACCAATACATTTCAGAACTGTTCTCACATTAATCATATAGTTTGCACACGAACCGCTGCCCGTTTGGAATAAGAAATCATTAATGTATTTATGTGTGGGTGCCTTTGTCCGGTCGGAACCAGCCCTCTTTAGGAATTTTGTTCTTTCAGTGGCAAGCTGTATGGCGCTGATTGTCTGAAAGGGGGTCTCCCCTTTCCAGTCTCTTACACTGTTGTTCACTCTGGAAGACAGCCAGCTGTATCAACAATTCCCATTGGAGATGATAGTCGGAGAATCCGGTGATTTGAGACTCGTAGTAGGATGGGATGGTTTGAAGCATAGTAGGATGGTCCCTGTTAGAGTCACTTTCCTCGATATCTGACTCAAGGCAGCTAATGAGCTGTCTCAGTGATTGTCTGGGAGGTGAGCTTCTCGCCTACACATTGTGTTGACTATTCAGGATTCAGGCCCACGATGGACATGAGATGCAGCTCGCCGTCTCTCTGGTCTAAAGGAAGGTGAGTTTATTTCTTCACCTCGTGTTGAGGTTCAAAGTTCTATCCATTTCAAACATGTAGCTACTGACTCACGTTTCCTGGTCTGATGTTAATTTTGTTGGCAATGCTTTTTATGCACTCTTGTCAAAAGGGGATTGTTCCGTCAGTCTGACACACTATCTGGCCTAATTCGGGGCGTTGCTACTTACTATGAACAGTTTATAGCAAAATCCTTTCATCATTTTCATATCATATTCACAACGCATTGGATGGAAACTTGACAGATATAGTTTCCAAGTTACAGTATTTCGTCCATACAATTTTTAATGACATCCCAAAATGAAAACCCATATGACCCATTTTTATAGCTTCCCACTGAATATTCCACACATTGTTATCCTAGAAATATTGTTCCAGTATCCACTTTTGAAAGTCTTAGAGTTTCGGGGGGAAAACTGTCTGTGAAACAAAGACATTTTTGGGGTTGATACTAAAGGGAGAGAAAAAGCCCCCCTTCTCTTGTAATTTACAACAGGGTGTGAACTGTCAAACTGGCCCAGTTCCTTCCTCCCCTTTTCTGTGGGTGAGAGAAGGTCTGGTTATTTTCAATCATTGCCAAGCTGCTCTGACCCATGGTGATGCTCACAGGACAGTCATGACAGCTATGAGACTCGAAATGGAGCTCAGGTGCATCCTGTTTCCATTGATCATACTTGAGATGTTTCTACAACTTGATTGGAGTCCACCTGTGGTAATTTCAATTGGCTGGACATGATTTGGAAAGGCACACACCTGTCTATATAAGGTCCCACAGTTGACAGTGCTTATCACAGCAAATAAACATGCCATGTGGTTGAAGGAATTGTCCATAGCGCTCCGAGGCAGGATTGTGTTGAGGCACAGATCTGGGGAAGGGTAACTAAACATTTCTGCAGCACTGAAGGTCCCCAAGAACAGTGGTCTCCATCATTCTTAAATGGAAGAAGTTTGGAACAACCAAGACTATTCCAGAGCTAGCCGCCCAGCCAAACTGAGCAATCAGGGGAGAAGGGCCTTGGTCAGGGAGGTGACCAAGAACCCGATGGTCACTCCAGAGTTCCTCTGTGGAGATGGGAGAACCTTCCAGAAGGACAAACATCTCTGCAGCACTCCACCAATCAGGCCTTTATGGTAGAGTGGCCAGACAGAAGCCTCTCCTCAGTAAAAGGCACATGACAGCTCGCTTGTAGTTTGACAAAAGGCACCTAAAGACTCTCAGACCATGAGAAACAATATGTTCTGGTCTGATGAAACCAAGATTGAACTCTTTTTCCTGAATGCCAAGCGTCACGTCTGGAGGAAATCTACGACCCTAAGCACACAGCCAAGACATTGCAGGAGTGGCTTCGGGACAAGTCTCTGAATGTTCTTGAATGTCCCAGACAGGGCCCGGATTTGAACCCCATCGAACATCTGTGGAGATACCTGAAATTAGCTGTGCAGCAACACTCCCCATCAAACCTGACAGAGCTTGAAATTATCTGCAGAGAGGAAAGGGAGAAACTCCCCAAATACAGGTGTGACAAGCTTGTAGCAACATACCCAAGAATACTTGAGGTTGTAATCGCTGCAAAAGGTGCTACAACAAAGTACTGAGTAAAGGGTCTGAATTATTATATAATGGGATTTTTTTCAATTTTTTATTTTGTATAAATTTGCAAACATAAAAAAAAACATTTTTTGCTTTGTCATTATGTGGTATTGTGTGTAGATTGATGAAGGGATACCAGAGGTGGGGACTCGACTCACATGACTTGGATTCGAGTTAGACTTGAGCCTTTTATCTCGAACTGACTTGACATAAGCCCAAATATAAAAAATGATGCTATTAAAAAAGTGTGCAGCACATCAACACTTAATTTAAGGATTACAGTTTGAATCGGACAGCAGCCAATAAAATTGTGCCAGCGGAGAAAAAGTTGTGCGTGGCAGTGCAATTAATCCAATTGACTGCAACAATAATACTTTTTCAGTTTAACCCAGTTTAACCCTGCTATGCTTTTACATGTTTTGCCAGAACTGATTCTGCAAGATGCTGCAGGGACTGAGCAAGCTGTGCATCTTGTTGATGAGGAAGAGCGAGAGGACCATAGTCTTGGACAAGAAGAAGGGCTGTTTGCAGAATACTGTAAGAGGCAGAATGCCCTCTTGTTCTGGGCAATGAACAGGAAGGCTCTTCCTTCACTGTCCCGAGTGGCCATCAGGGTCTTGGCAGTGCCTGCCTCCAGTACTCCAGTGGAGCGTGTCTTCAGCCATGGTGGCATCATACTGCGGCCTCATCGTGCAAAAATGACTGACAGACTTTTATCGAATTTGGTCTTTTGCAAATGCAATGCATCATAGGGGCCTGAGATAAGAGACAAAATAAAACTGTTAATCCATTACACACACACACACACACACACACACACACACACACACACACACACACACACACACACACACACACACACACACACACACACACACACACACACACACACAGTCTCCATGTTCAGGTTTTGGGATCTGTATTTTTTTCTCAGACATTCAGGCCAGTGTTCAAATTGTAGGTCTACTTGAAGTTGTTTTGATGTACCTTTTAATAAATGATTGTATGGCAGGATTGTTTTAGGTGTCTAGAGTATATCTAGAGAGAGAGAGAGAGCACTACAATATTTTGTTTTTGTTGTCATATTGATGTCTTTCTCATAGCTACCCATGTATTTCCATGGAAATATAATGTTTATTTGGAAAGTAATAAATACATAGCATTCATGATTTGCGTACATTTAATATGCTAACTATTACTCTTGTTAAAAATATGTACTGGTATTACATTTGATGAAGAGCACATCATGACTTGTTAAGGACTCGAAACTCAAAGTTTAGGACTTGAGACTTGACTTGCGACTTGTTGGTCTTGACTTGAGACTTGACTCGGAATTGCCTGTCTTGACTTGAGACTTGACTTGGGACTTGAGTGCTAAGATTTGAGACTTACTTGTGACTTGTAAAACAATGACTTGGTCCACCTCTGCTGAATACTTTCCGAATGCACTGTTTGTACATATCTAGCTCAATGACCTCATACCCCAGTACATCGACTCGGTACTGGTACCCCGTGTATACAGCCAAGTTATTGTTACTCATTGTGTATTTATTCCTCATGTAAATATTATTTATTTATTTTTCTCTCTGCATTGTTGGGAAGGGCCCGTAAGTAAGCATTTCACTGTTAGTCTACACCTGTTGTTTACGAAGCATGCGACTAATAACATTTGGTTTGATTTGGATTTTATGTCAATGGAGAGTTCACTTTAAAATGTTCATGTTTTAAGTTTTATTAGTCGTATATACAGGATACACATGGTATACACCGTCCAATGAAATGCTTGCTTGAAGGTTCCTTCTGGACAATGCAACAACAATAAGAAATAATAAAATATAAAAATACGAACAACAGATAAATGACTCAGTAGAATAGAATAAACCTTTTAGCATAAGTATAATACAGGAAGGCACAATTTATAGTCCAATATTTACATGTGTTTTGGGGAGTGTTTAGCAATCTGGTAGCAGCAGTTGTGATGTGTATGTAGCATGTGTGTATATGTCTGTGTGGGGGTGTGCATGAGTGAGTGCATGTTTGCTAAGGTGCAGAGAATCAGAGCAGGTGGTCAGTCCTGTTCAAGTTTTCAGCAGTCTGATGGCTTGTAGATAGAAACTGTGTCTGAACCTGTTGGTATCAGACCTCGTGTTCCAATACTGTCTGCCCCATGGTAAAGTATTAAACAGCTCATGGCTGGGGTGTGTGGGGTCCTTGATGATACTTTGGGCCTTCCTCAGGCACCGTTTCGAGTAGATGTCCTGGATTGGTGGGAGCACGGTCCCAGTGATCTACTAGGCCGTCTTCACCACCACCCTGGAGGTCCTTGCAGTTGTCGACGGATGGTTCAGCGGTAGTTTTGGAGAGGAACCGGGTTGGCATGCCGAATTTCTTCAGCTGCCTTAGGATGTAGAGACGCTGTTGCGCCCTCTTGACAAGAGTGTTGGTGTTGTTGGTCCATGCCAAGTCCACAGGGATGTGGACGCCGAGGAACTTAAAACTGCTGACTCTCTACTGCAGTTCCGTTGATGTGGATCGGAGCATTTTCCCTCCTTTGCTTCCTGAAGTCAACAATCAACTGCTTTGTTTTGTTGACGTTGAAGGAGAGGTTGTTGTCTTGGCACCGCAATGCCAGTTCAGTTACCTGCTCCCTATAGACTGACTCATCGTTTTTGGTTATCAGGGCTACAACCATAATGTCGTCAGCAAACTTGATGATGGAGATGGTGTCATGCAAAATAACAGTAGAATCCCTCTTTCTCTCCCTATTTCACAAGCACACGTCTGTACACACACCACAGACATACACACACGTGTGTACACACACCACAGACATACACACACGTGTGTACACACACCACAGACATACACACACGTGGGTATGCATGGATGTTTCATGGTAGGATGGGGTATGCAACATTGGTCATCTTTGAGCACTTTCTGACCACTTCTACCATGGAGAAACATATAGCCGCAGGAAGCAGTTTGGGGGGGGGGGGGGGGGGGGGGGGGGTGCTGCAGTTGTTTTGCCGGGGGTCCGCTAATACAGGACCAGTAAAGGCCCAGTGCACTACTTTTGTGATAAAAAAATACATGTATTTGAGTGTTTACCAGCACTTGTAACTTGAGCCTAATAATTATCTGCACAAAACAGTTAATCTTATAATACTTTTGGGATATAAAAATACTTGCTTGATATACATTTTCTAGTTTCTTGAAATACTTAGCAAATGCAATTTATTTCTTTGTGAAAACTGAAATGGTCTATTCAATTATTTTACTACTTACAGTAGTGAGTGCATCCATTTTTATACTTTCTCGTACTGGTCCCCAGTGGGAATCAAACCCATAGCCCTAGCTTTACAAGCGCCTCCACCCCTCTCTCTTTATCCTCTCCACCCCTCTCTCTTTATCCTCTCTTCCTCTCCACCCCTCTCTCTTTATCCTCTCTTCCTCTCCACCCCTCTCTCTTTATCCTCTCTTCCTCTCCACCCCTCTCTCTTTATCCTCTCTTCCTCTCCACCCCTCTCTCTTTATCCTCTCTTCATCTCCACCCCTCTCTCTTTATCCTCTCTTCCTCTCCACCCCTCTCTCTTTATCCTCTCTTCCTCTCCACCCCTCTCTCTTTATCCTCTCTTCTTCTCCACCCCTCTCTCTTTATCCTATCTTCCCCTCCACCCCTCTCTCTTTATCCTCTCTTCCTCTCCACCCCTCTCTATTTATCTCTCTTTATCCTCTCTTCCTCTCCACCCCTCTCTCTTTATCCTATCTTCCTCTCCACCCCTCTCTCTTTATCCTCTCTTCATCTCCACCCCTCTCTCTTTATCCTCTCTTCCTCTCCACCCCTCTCTCTTTATCCTCTCTTCATCTCCACCCCTCTCTCTTTATCCTCTCTTCCTCTCCACCCCTCTCTCTTTATCCTCTGTTCATCTCCACCCCTCTCTCTTTATCCTCTCTTCATCTCCACCCCTCTCTCTTTATCCTCTCTTCCTCTCCACCCCTCTCTCTTTATCCTCTCTTCCTCTCCACCCCTCTCTCTTTATCCTCTCTTCATCTCCACCCCTCTCTCTTTATCCTCTCTTCCTCTCCACCCCTCTCTCTTTATCCTCTCTTCATCTCCACCCCTCTCTCTTTATCCTCTCTTCCTCTCCACCCCTCTCTCTTTATCCTCTCTTCCTCTCCACCCCTCTCTCTTTATCATCTCTTCCTCTCCACCCCTCTCTCTTTATCCTATCTTCCTCTCCACCCCTCTCTCTTTATCCTATCTTCCTCTCCACCCCTCTCTCTTTATCCTCTCTTCATCTCCACCCCTCTCTCTTTATCCTCTCTTCCTCTCCACCCCTCTCTCTTTATCCTCTCTTCCTCTCCACCCCTCTCTCTTTATCCTCTCTTCCTCTCCACCCCTCTCTCTTTATCCTCTCTTCATCTCCACCCCTCTCTCTTCCCTTCCACTCCATTCCTCTCCTTTTAACTTCCCTTCTACTCTATTCCTCTCTTTTTATCTTCCCTTCCACTCCATTCCTCTCTTTTTATCTTCCCTTCCACTCCATTCCTCTCTTTTTATCTTCCCTTCCACTCCATTCCTCTCTTTTTATCTTCCCTTCCTCTCTTCCTCTCCACCCCTCTCTCTTTAACCTCTCTTCCTCTCCACCCCTCTCTCTTTATCCTCTCCACCCCTCTCTCTTTATCCTCTCTTCCTCTCCACCCCTCTCTCTTTATCCTCTCTTCCTCTCCACCCCTCTCTCTTTATCCTCTCTTCCTCTCCACCCCTCTCTCTTTATCCTCTCTTCCTCTCCACCCCTCTCTCTTTATCCTCTCTTCATCTCCACCCCTCTCTCTTTATCCTCTCTTCATCTCCACCCCTCTCTCTTTATCCTCTCTTCCTCTCCACCCCTCTCTCTTTATCCTCTCTTCCTCTCCACCCCTCTCTCTTTATCCTCTCTTCCTCTCCACCCCTCTCTCTTTATCCTATCTTCCCCTCCACCCCTCTCTCTTTATCCTCTCTTCCTCTCCACCCCTCTCTATTTATCTCTCTTTATCCTCTCTTCCTCTCCACCCCTCTCTCTTTATCCTATCTTCCTCTCCACCCCTCTCTCTTTATCCTCTCTTCATCTCCACCCCTCTCTCTTTATCCTCTCTTCCTCTCCACCCCTCTCTCTTTATCCTCTCTTCATCTCCACCCCTCTCTCTTTATCCTCTCTTCATCTCCACCCCTCTCTCTTTATCCTCTCTTCATCTCCACCCCTCTCTCTTTATCCTCTCTTCCTCTCCACCCCTCTCTCTTTATCCTCTCTTCATCTCCACCCCTCTCTCTTTATCCTCTCTTCCTCTCCACCCCTCTCTATTTATCTCTCTTTATCCTCTCTTCCTCTCCACCCCTCTCTCTTTATCCTATCTTCCTCTCCACCCCTCTCTCTTTATCCTCTCTTCATCTCCACCCCTCTCTCTTTATCCTCTCTTCCTCTCCACCCCTCTCTCTTTATCCTCTCTTCATCTCCACCCCTCTCTCTTTATCCTCTCTTCATCTCCACCCCTCTCTCTTTATCCTCTCTTCATCTCCACCCCTCTCTCTTTATCCTCTCTTCCTCTCCACCCCTCTCTCTTTATCCTCTCTTCCTCTCCACCCCTCTCTCTTTATCCTCTCTTCCTCTCCACCCCTCTCTCTTTATCCTCTCTTCCTCTCCACCCCTCTCTCTTTATTCTCTCTTCCTCTCCACCCCTCTCTTTATCCTCTCTTCCTCTCCACCCCTCTCTCTTTATCATCTCTTCCTCTCCACCCCTCTCTCTTTATCCTATCTTCCTCTCCACCCCTCTCTCTTCATCCTATCTTCCTCTCCACCCCTCTCTCTTTATCCTCTCTTCATCTCCACCCCTCTCTCTTTATCCTCTCTTCCTCTCCACCCCTCTCTCTTTATCCTCTCTTCATCTCCACCCCTCTCTCTTTATCCTTTCTTCCTCTCCACCCCTCTCTCTTTATCCTCTCTTCATCTCCACCCCTCTCTCTTTATCCTCTCTTCCTCTCCACCCCTCTCTCTTTATCCTCTCTTCCTCTCCACCCCTCTCTCTTTATCCTCTCTTCATCTCCACCCCTCTCTCTTTATCCTCTCTTCCTCTCCACCCCTCTCTCTTTATCCTCTCTTCATCTCCACCCCTCTCTCTTTATCCTCTCTTCCTCTCCACCCCTCTCTCTTTATCCTCTCTTCCTCTCCACCCCTCTCTCTTTATCCTCTCTTCCTCTCCACCCCTCTCTCTTTATCCTCTCTTCATCTCCACCCCTCTCTCTTTATCCTCTCTTCCTCTCCACCCCTCTCTCTTTATCCTCTCTTCATCTCCACCCCTCTCTATTTTTCCTCTCTTCCTCTCCACCCCTCTCTCTTTATCCTCTCTTCCTCTCCACCCCTCTCTCTTTATCCTCTCTTCCTCTCCACCCCTCTCTCTTTATCCTATCTTCCCCTCCACCCCTCTCTCTTTATCCTCTCTTCCTCTCCACCCCTCTCTATTTATCCTCTCTTCCTCTCCACCCCTCTCTCTTTATCCTCTCTTCCTCTCCACCCCTCTCTCTTTATCCTCTCTTCCTCTTCACCCCTCTCTCTTTAACCTCTCTTCCTCTCCACCCCTCTCTCTTTATCCTCTCTTCCTCTTCACCCCTCTCTCTTTAATCTCTCTTCCTCTCCACCCCTCTCTCTTTATCCTCTCTTCCTCTCCACCCCTCTCTCTTTAACCTCTCTTCCTCTCCACTCCTCTCTCTTTCCCTTCCCGTCCTCTCCACCCGTCTCTTTTTGTCTTCACTCCCTCTCACCCTCTCTCTTTCTTAGTGTTTTATGCAACTTTGAAGGACACAATAAAAACCATTTCAACAGACACATGGTACACAGTGTATAAATGGTCTATGTTCAGGCTGGGTTCTCCATGTCTAATGTAGACCAGGTAGGGGTTAAGCCTGCAGTTAACACTAATCTGTACCCATTGCATTTGCTCTTATGTGATGTACTATAATGCAAACATCATGTACAGGCTTGTACCACAGCACTGCTTATTGTTATTGTGATATTCAACCAGCGGTGGAAAAAGTACTTAAACGTCATACTTGAATAAAAGTAAAGATACCTTGATAGAAAATGACTCAAGTAAAAGTGAAAGTCACCCAATACAATACTTATTGAGTAAAAGTCTAAAAGTATCTGGTTTTAAATGTATGATGGCTCTCTGATGACGCAAACAAGTCTAGTGCTCTGATATGGAGATGCACTGAATCATTCTACATCTCTTTTTATTTCTCATTTCCTCTCCTTTCTGTTTCTCATCCTTCCCTTCCTCTCCATTCCTCTCTCTTTCTCTCCCCTTACTCTCCACACCTCTCTACTTCCTTTCCTCTCCACCCCTCTCTACTTCCCTTCATTTCCATTCCTCTCTTTATTCCCACTCCTCTCTCTTTATCTTCCCTTCCTCTCCACCTCTCTCTATTTCCCTTCCTCTCCATTCCTCTCTCTTTATCTTCCCTTCCCTTCCTCTCCACTCCTCTCTCTCTATTTCCCTTCCTCTCCATTCCTCTCTCTTTATCTTCCCTTCCTCTCCACTCCTCTCTCTTTTAAAAACAAATTCTGAAATGTTTTAGGACACAATGAAAACAATTTCAACAGACACATGGTACACAGGATATCATTTTTTTATTTGCAGCCCATGTGATCTCCAACTGGTTTGTCCATGTCTAATGACCTGGTAGGGGTTAAGCTAGCGGGCTAAATTCCACTCCATGGTGAAGGGTGTGTTTGATAAACTTCACCAACGGCGTGGAGTCGAGACCAGGCTTTGTGGAATCTAGCTCTGACTACATCGATTTGTCCAAGGTCAATAATAATTTATAGATTAGATTAGATTCAACTTTATTGTCATTGAACAAGTACAGCACAACAAAATGCAGTTAGCATCTGACCAGAAGTGCAAATAAAAGAGTGCAAAAATGTATAAGTAAAACAAATAACCTGTCTAGCCCCGGGGTTCCGCTAGCGGAACTCCTCCCACATTCCACTGAAAAGGCAGAGCGCGAAATTCAAACTTTCACACATTAACAAGTCCAATACAGCAAATGAAAGATAAACATCTTGTGAATCCAGTCAACATGTCCGATTTTTAAAATGTTTTACAGCGAAAACACCACGTATATTTATGTTAGCTCACCACCAACTACAAAAGAGCACAGACATTTCTTTCACAGCACAGGTAGCTTGCACAAAACCAACCAAACTAACCAAGAACCAACCAAAATAACCAAGAAACAACTTCATCAGATGACAGTCTTATAACATGTTATACAATAAATCTAAGTTTTTGTTCGAAAAATGTGCATATTTGAGGTATAAATCATAGTTTTACATTGCTGCTACCATCACAGCTACCATCAGAAATAGCACCGAAGCAGCCAGAGTAATTATAGAGACCAACGTGAAATACCCAAATACTCATCATAAAACATTTATGAAAAATACATGGTTTACAGCAAATGAAAGACAAACATCTTGTGAATCCAGCCAATATTTCAGATTGTTTAAGTGTTTTACAGCGAAAACACAATATAGCATTATATTAGCTTACTACAATAGCCAACCACACAACAGCATTGATTCAAGGCAACAGTAGCGACAGCGACAAAACCAGTAAAAGATATTAATTATTTCACTAACCTTCATAAACTTCATCAGATGACAGTCCTATAACATCATATTACACAATACATATATGGTTTATTCGAAAATGTGCATATTTAGAGCTGAAATCCGTGGTTATACATTGTGAAAATGTAGCAACTATTTTCCAGAATCTCCGGATATATTTCTGACACTCACCTATTCTGACCAAATAACTAATCATAAACGTTACTAAAAAATACTTGTTGTACAGCAAATGATAGATACACTAGTTCTTAATGCAATCGCCGTGTTAGAATTCTAAAAATAACTTTAGTACGACATGCAGCTTACGTTATAGCGAGAGAGCGCCCAAAATCTGGGCGGAAACTAATAGTAAACATTTTCGACAGAAATATGAAATAACATCATAAATGGGTCCTACCTTTGTTGAGCTTCCATCAGAATCTTGCACAAGGGGTCCTTTGTCCAGAACAATCGTTGTTTGGTTTTAGAATGTCCTTTTTCCCTCTCGAATTAGCAACCAAAACTTGCCAAGTGGCGCGAAGCTGTCCATCGTCACCAAACGCAGAGAACGGAACACGCCAAAACTCCAGAAAAAATTTCAATAATCTGATAAAACTATATTGAAAAAACATACTTTATGATGATATTATCACATTTATCAAATAAAATCAAAGCCGGAGATATTAGCCGTCTATAAGGAAAGCTTTTCAGAAGCCAAAGCTGATGTCCTTCCCGCGTCTTCCTGAACAAAGGAAATTGGGGTCCTATCATTCCAAGACCTCTCTTTTGACCATAGATATAGCTATACACTCCATTTCTTCTCTCTCTGCCTATTGACATCTAGTGGAAGGCGTATGAAGTGCATGTATAGTCATACATTTCAAGCAAATTGATAGGGAGGCCCTGGAACAGAGCCTCGATTTCATATTTTTCACTTTCTGACAACGTTTGCTGCAAAATGAGTTCTGTTTTACTCACAGATATAATTCAAACGTTCTTTTGAAACTTGAGAGTGTTTTCTATCCAATAGTAATAATAATATGCATATTGTACGAGCAAGAATAGAGTACGAGGCCGTTTAAATTGGGCACGATTTTTCCCCAAAGTGAAAATAGCGCACTCTATCCTCAACAGGTTTTAACTTGTACAATGTATGTTATTAAGTGGGATGTATAAATGTGCAATGAAGGCAAATGGCAAGTCTTAATGTGAGATGAATGCAAATTGAAAGTGCAAGGAGGCATGCAACTGAAATGCAGGGATAGCAGTAATGAGGTTACCGAGGTAGACATGTACATGTACAACTGAATAATGTCTAGGCCCCTATTTTTTCTACTTCCTGTCTGACTGACGTGGCCAAAGTAAACTGCCTGTTACTCAGGCACAGAAGCCAGGATATGCATATAATTGGTAGCATTGGATAGAAAACACATTGAAGTTTGTTGAAATGTTAAAAGAATGCATGAGACTATAACACAATTGATATGGTAGGAGAAAATCTAAAGAAAAAGCAACTGGATTGCAAACAGAGGAAGATTTTCAAAAAGTAAGTGATTATTTAATCACTATTAGTGATTTTAGGAAGCCTGTGCTGGTTGAAAAATATGTTGATGTGGGGCGCCGTCCTCAAACAATCACATGGTATGCTTTCGCTTTAAAGCCTATTGTAAATCGGACAATGCAGTTCAATTAACAAGAATCTAAGCTCTTAACCGATATAAGATAATTGTATGTACCTAGATGTTTAATATCCATAATATTTATGATTATTTATTTGAATTTTGCGCCCTCCAATTTCACCGGAAGTTGTCGACAGGTGTCCCGCTAGCGTCCCACCTGGCCAACATCCGGTGAAATTGCAGAGCACCAAATTCAAAATACAGAAATAGTCAAATTAAACATTCATAAAAATACAAGTGTTGTACATCGGCTTAAAAATGACCTTCTTGTTAATCCAGCCGCTGTGTCAGATTTCAAAAAGGCTTTATGGCGAAAGCATACCATGCGATTTCTGAGGACAGCGCCCCGCTTACAAAAGCATACAAACATTTTACAACTGAGTAAAGGAATTACAAAAGTCAGAAATAGCAATAGAATTAATCACTTACCTTTGATGATCTACATAAGGTTGCATTCACAAGAGTCCCAGCTACACAATAAATGTTTGTTTTGTTCGATAAAGTCCCTCTATGTCCTCATTCTTCATAATTTTTCAGAAAACAAGCCTGAAACAATGTCTAAAGACTGTTGACATCTAGTGGAAGCCATAGGAACTGCAATCTGGGTCCCAACCCATTACATACTGTATAGCCATTCAATTGAAAAGTACCCACATCAAAAATATCCCACTTCCTGGATGGATTTTCCTCAGGTTTTCGCCTGCGATATCAGGTCTGTTATACTCACAGACATTATTTGAACAGTTTTTGAAACTTTAGAGTGATTTCTATCCAATACTACCATTCATATGTATATCCTAGCTTCTGTGCCTGAGTAAAAGGCCGTTTACATTGGGGACCTCATTCATCAAAATTCAAAATACTGCCCCATACCGAAGAGAGGTTAATCAGACTTTGCAAAGCAATGTTAGAGTCCAGTAGTACCGTGTATAGCACAAAGAGAGTAGTGCAACAAGGTCCCTAAGAGGCAGTTCTAAGCGGTGGGCGGGTGGATATGGCTAGTGCTGTGTCACAGAGTTCAGCAGGGTTACAGTGGCTGGAAAGAAACTGTTCTTGAGCCTGCTAGTGCGGGAACGTAGAGACCTGTACCGCCTGCCTGATGGAAGGAGGGCAAACAGTTTGTGGCATGGATGTGAAGGGTCCTTGATGATGCTGCGTGCCCTACGCAGACACCGCTTGCGCTGGAGGTCTACGATGGCAGGGATCTGGGCACCAGTGATGTGCTGTGCGATTTTCACCACCTGTTGCAGGGCCTTCCGGTCGGCCACGGAGCATCTGCCAAACCACACTGTGGCACAGTTAGTCAGAATGCTCTCGACCGTGCAGCGGTAAAAGTTCACCAGGATCTTGGGAGACAGGTGGGCCTTCTTCAGCCTCCTCAAAAAGAACAGGCGCTACTGCACCTTTTTGACCAGGGTTGAGGTGTTGATGATCCAGGAGAGTTCATCGGAGATGTAGGCACCCAGGAATTTGAAACTGGGCACACGCTCCACCTCAGTGCCATCATTGAGACAGGGGCATGGCTGCAGCTTTTAGACTTCCTGTAATCCACAATGACCTCCTTGGTTTTCTTTGCATTGAGGGCCAGGTTGTTGTCAGCGCACCTTGCAGCCAGGTGCTTGACCTCCTCCCTGTAGGCTGACTCGTCATTGTCACTGATCAGCCCTACCACCATGGTGTCGTCTGCAAACTTGACGATGGTGTTGGAACCGTGTACAGGAACGCAGTCGTGGGTGAAGACGGAGTACAGGAGGGGGCTCAGCACGCAGCCCTGTGGCACACCGGTGTTCAGGTTCAGGGTTGAGGAGGTGAAGTTGTGTAACCTGACAGACTGGGGTCTGTTGGTTAGAAAGTCCAAAGTCCAGTTACAGAGAGAGGGGCTTATCCCTAGGTCATGAAGTTTGGTGGCCAGCCTGGAGGGAACGTTGAATGCTGAGCTAAAGTCTATGAACAGCATTCTCACATAGGTGTTGGTTTTGTCCAGGTGGGTCAAGGCAGAGTGTAAAGCTGTGAAACACCCACCTTGTACTTACTGTGTGTTTGTCCTCCGTAGTTGTGTGCCTTTCTTTGTTTGCTGAAATCCTTACTTTTCTATAAACCTTAATCAAACACAAACAATGGCTGTTTGCTCATTGCTGTTGCTCTAAGATGGCAACTCAGTGCAAATGCGCAGGTACAATTGAATCTCAACAAGAAAACAGTCAGCTGTGATATTTGATTAACGTTTATTAAAAAAAGATGGACTTCAGCAAACAAAGAAAGGCACGCAACGACGGAGGACAAACATAGGTACAAGGTGGGCATTTCATAATTATTATTATTTTTTAAGTATTGACTATGGGCAAATCGATGTAGTCTGAGCTAGATTCCACAAAGCCTGCTCTCGGCTCCACTCCGTTGGTGAAGTTTGTTAGAAACTTCCTTCCACTAAGGTTAAGCCTGCAGTTAACACTAATCTTTACAAATTGGTATTTGGTATTTTATTAGCATGCCCATTAGCTGTTGCAAAAGCAGCAGCTACTCTTCCTGGGGTTCACACAAAACATGAAACATAATACAGAATGACATAATACAGAACATCATTAGACAAGAACAGCTCAAGGACAGAACTACATACATTTTTTGAGAAGGCACACGTAGCCTACATATCAATGCATACACACAAACTATCTAGGTCAAATAGGGGAGAGGCGTTGTATATCAGCCCTCTGATTACAATAAAGAGCAAAACGTGCCACTCTGTTCTGGGCCAGCAGCAGCTTAACTAGGTCTTTCCTTGCAGCGCTGGACCACACGACTGGACAATAATCAAGATTAGACAAAACTAGAGACTGCAGAACTTGGAGTGTGGTGTCACAAAAGCAGAGCATCTCTTTATTACGGCCAGACCTCTCCCCATCTTTACAACCATTTAATCTATATGTTTTGACCATGACAGTTTACAATCTAAGGTAACGCCAAGTAATTTAGTCTCCTCAACTTGTTCAACAGTCACACCATTCATTTTCCAGATTCAGCTGAGGTGTAGAACTAGAACCCATTGGATTTGCTCTTATGTGCTGTACTATAATGCAAACATTATGTACAGGCGTGAAGCACACTGCACAGCACACTACTGTTTAGAAATGTTGGTATTTAATCAATTGTGAAAAAATTACTTAATTTTCATACTTTAGTAATAGTAAAGATACTTTGATAGAAAATGACTCAAGTAAAAGTGAAAATACCCAGTAAAATACTACTTGATTAAAAGACAAAGCATCTAGTTTAAAAGTACTCAATTATCATACTGGAGTAAAAGTAAAACGCCTTATATTAAGATAATTTTCTTGTTTTTGTCATTTCCGGCCAGACAGGGGCACAGTACACTTAAAGAACAGCTGTAATGGTTACAACAATACTCATCTGGGCGGATTTTAAGGAAAATAGCATTTGTGTGCGTGTGTGTGTGCATGTGTGTGTGCATGTGTGTGTGTGCATGTGTATGAGCGACACCATACATAGCTGAACATTGACAGAGGATCAGCCACTACTCACCTTTTAAGTAGGCAGCCTTGCACAAGCCTTGGCTTGTGCGAGCTGGAACGCACAAGCTCCAAATAATTGATCTCCATTTTACACACTTTTAGTAAGTATCACACCATTTCTACACAACAGTTTGTGCAAAACTAAAAAAGGTAATAAAGTAGGTGGCAGGTAGCCTAGCGGTTAAGAGCATTGGGCCAGTAACCAAAAGGTTGCTGGTTTGAATCCCTGAGCCGACTAGGTGAAAAATCTGACAACGTACCCTTGCTCTGGATGAGAGTGTCTGTAAAATAAACTTCTCCACCTGTAAAACTACTACAGTTTACTATAGAATACTATACTTCACACTGTAGTATCCCTCAGTCATGTGTATTACTTACTATAGAATACTATAGTAAATACTGCACTTTTTTAACTATAGCAAATACTATATAATTACATCTATCTACAGGTTATGGAAAATGTACTCTTTTAGTATTTCTCCAGTAGGTTTCCTCAAGGAGAAAGCCTCCTTCTATGTCAAAGATAGTGAAACAAAAACACTATAGTAAATGCTACAGTAACACCAGAAAAAACAATACGGCAAAAACTACGGTACTGTATATTACAGTCTGCAGAAACACTACAGTTTATACAACAGTATACTACAATCCACAAAAACACAACATTAATTACTACAGTATGTACTACACATTTCCTTACTACAGTATTTATACTATAGTTAATTAACTGTAAATACTACAGTATGCTTCAGTCTGCAAAGAAACTACAGTGAATAATACAGTATATAAATATATTAATACTACAGTATTTAGACCATAGTATAATATAGTATTTTTTATGTTGGTCACACTGGCTGATTACTAAAGGTTTCTGTTGTGTGTAGAAACTGTGAACAACCATCAGAGCTAGGCTATACCCTCTGACAGAACAATCAGAGTAAAAATCTTGTTGGTGCTTAATCAAATCCTGATGGTAATAAATGTTACACTGCAAGGCCCATTGCGTCTAATTGGCTCTTAATTTGACATCTACAAATCATGAGTGGCATGGGGTGGTTGGGTTTGCGCCAGGTAGGGGGGAGGTTTAGGCCGAGGTGAGGTGAGACTGAGTAATTGAGGACCCCTTAGTCTATGCGTCATGTTCCTCTCAAACAAGCCTACATGTTTAGGACCTTATTTGACTCAGTCTGGAGTAATAACTCACACACACTATGGAACGAGCCAGAAAGAAGTGCCTCCTTTGTATGGCATGTACCTGCCTGTGTAGCTTTTATTTTCGTTTAATGATGCTCATTTTATTTTCTTTCATTCCTACATCTATCACCCACAGAGCACTTCATTCCCATGACGTTTAACATTTAACTACTGCTCCCTTTCATTTCTCATAAGTGCAAATTGTTTGCGGCTTTTTATGATAGTTTTATGATGGTGCCAACTTTCCAGTGTTTGGACTGACTCGTCATAGCAAGCCATGGCAAGGAGGATTGATTGATGAGGCTCTAGAACCACTGGAACACCACAGCATTCTAAGTGGGGTCCCTAGACGGCTGTTACATTCTGTGGTTTGGGGTAAAGACGACAAACATTCTGAATACAAAATCTATCAAACGCATTACAGTATACAGAGCACCTCGCTTATTTTTAGGAACATCTATGCCTTGTCCCTAGGGTTAAGGAGATTTTGGATTTGACCATCAATGTATTGTTTTGTTGTAACGGGGGTTCCAACATTTCAGTAGTTTCTCTGGAACAAAAGTATATTGTGAACCCTGTATCCTTGTGAGAGACAGAGAGACTCTCAAATAGCCAATGTTCTCCACAATGTTTGAATTATAGCATGTGAAAGTACGTGTCCTCCTATCGAGTACACAGGGAAAATCCGAAAGAGAAAAAATGGCAGGTGAATAATATTAGCTATAGAATAAGTCTGTTAGACCAAAATCAATCTCCCATTACCTCCCCTTTACTTGTAATTTATCAGACCAAAGGGCCCTCTAGGACTTAGACCCACTGTCTCTCTTCCACCCCCATTTTCCACCCCTCTGTATCCCAAATGGCACCCTATTCCCTATGTAGTGCATTACTTTTGACCAGGGCCTATAGGGCTTCAAAAACACCACAAGGACCAGAGGATGAAATAGAGAATAGCCCTTTCATCTGTTAATAGGGACCGGACCAATTGTTCCCCCCTCTCAGCTCAATTTCCCCCCACCCCCTCCTCTCTCTCCGTTATACATGTAATTGAGGACCAGGTTTGTGGTGGAAGTGTAGGCCTGGGGAAAGACGGAGAGAATTCCTATATCCTTTCTGGCCAAATGAAGGTAATTCACTACACCCTGAAACTTTCTATTGAGATGAATGCTCCCACCCACCCTTCCCCACTCCCACCGTTCTCTCTTCCCCCAACCCTGCTGCTCCCACTTCCCTTTATCCCTTTCTTAAAGACAATGTGTTTTTACAACAAGTAATTACAGGGTTAATGACTGATTTGATGGGCCTGTGAAAGAGGTGTAAAGTCATTGTCGGGCCTTGGTGGAAAAAGAGTAGTGAGTTCAGTTGGTTGAGCTCTCAAGAGGTCGGTAGGGATTAGGGTACTTGTGGCCTCTCATGAGCAAAGGCGGAAAGAGGATTCCCCTCTTTTATTCTGCTTTTCTCACATTCTCATTCAAATGTATCTTAGTTATTTAACTCAGTTGTCTTATGGAAGGATGTGTTATTTGCATTTGCATGGATTGTTGTTTTTCTTCTTTTTTTACATTCAACACTTTATACCGAAATGAATATGTGTACTGGAGAATTTTGAAACGAAGGCACACAACTACAGTACAGATTTATACAGTATTCTGTATTCGTAAACTGTTGTCATGTTGTAACAAGTTACACAGCTATTGGGTTGCTGTATATAGCTACAGATGAATAGCATACATTATAACATTATTATTATACTTTTTTTTTACTCACTATCACAATTTAAATTATATCAAACAAAGATTTGGTTGGTGGCCCAACATGTTTTATCTCCATTGATCAATACGTAAAGAGTAATTTAAGAAGTTGAATTCGGAACCACTTTGGCCACCCTGTAGACTAGATATCATAGCCATGCATTTCAGGAATATTGTCAGGCATTACATGCATTTGATCAAAGATGCAAATGTACAGTACCTTCGGGAAGTATTCAGACCCACAGAGATGGTTGTCCTTCTGGAAGGTTCTCCCATCTCCACAGAGTAACTCTAGAGCTCTGTCAGAGTGACCATCGGGTTCTTGGTCATCTCCCTGACCAAGGCTATTTTCCCAATTTGCTCAGTTTGGCCAGGTCTAGGAAGAGTCTTGGAGGTTCCACACTTCTTTCATTTAAGATTGATGGAGGCCACTGTGTTCTTCGGGATCTTCAATGCTGAAATTTCTTTGGGGTACCCTTCCCCAGATATGTGCCTCGACACAATCCTGTCTCGGAACTCACGGACAATTCCTTCGACCTCATGGCTTGGTTTTTGCTGTGACATGCACTGTCAACTGTGGGACCTTTAATAGACAGTTGTGTGCCTTTCCAAATCATGTCTATTCAATTGAGTTTACCAGAGGATGGACTCCAATCAAGTTGTAGAAACAAGGACGATCAATGGAAACAGGATGTACCTGAGCTCAATTTCAAGTCTCATAGCAAAGGGTCTGAATGCTTATGTAAATAAGTTATTTCTGGGGGGGTTTTGTAATAAATCTGCTAACATTTCCAAAAATCTGTTTTCACTTGTGCGGGGTATTGTGTGTAGATTGCTGCGTTTTTTTATTGTTCATTTAATCCATTTTAGAATAGGGCTGTAATGTAACAAAATGTGGAAAAAGGCACTGTACATAATGTTTTTCATTTTCTTATTTAACCTCTATTTAACTAGGCATCTACATGCATGTCTGAAATACATTTAAGGCATTACATGCATTTTAGCAATGATGCAAATGTATTTACATAACGGTAAATATACTGAAATGTAATTTTTGTTTGTATGGGAAACCATCTTGGCTAACCGTGGGGCAAAACAATTGACTTATTTACTTACTCACTTTTCTTTGCTAGAAATGAAGGCTGTCTCCAAATGAGTAAGGTGAACGTGCGTGCAGTGACCTCTCTGAGGCGGTCACAACCTTTGCTTGGTGAGGCACAGCCGGTAGCTCCACATGATATAGGAGGAAGGAAAGAGAAGAACACATGACAGACACAAACCTAAATGACCCTGCCTCTGCCATCTCTCCATCCACCTGCCACCTCTAGAACCCATCTCCTCTAGAACCACCCTAATACCAGAGACTTCCTGCTGAGAAACACCATGGCAACCAAATAACCTACTATTGATTGGCCAAGCTGTTACAAATGACACATTAGACAGCTTCATAAACACAGTCATTAGCATATAAAGAGATGAGCGGAGGGCACAGAGGGGAGAAGGGAGATCATTTGGGGACATCCTAAAGTTCCCTTAGGCCTTTTGTAACGATCGCTGAGGGCCCACCAAGGTCCCTGAACACACACAGGCAGCCACAAGGTGCCCACACCAGACTCTGTCCTCACAGTCGTTTATCAGTCTACCTGCAGGCTATTGGAAGGAGGGTGAGTAGTGAGGCAATGACAGGGGCCACAGCTGGGAAACACTGCCCTAGGCCAGATATGGTGCATCTCAGGTCAACCCTAACCCCAGCCATAGCAATAACCCTATATTCATGTCCACATCCCTGTTCAACAGTGAGCCTAACCAAAACCCTAAACCTGACCATAATAATAACCCTTGCTTGGAAGATAGAAGATGGTGCTGCAGTGGATAAGTGGATATGTCTTACGGGCTGCTGACCAATTATGCTATTTTATGTTTTCTTTTACGCTGATCTTTTTTTTTACATATTGTTTCCGCCGCCATTTCCTATGACAGAAAACAGCTTCTGGACAGTATAACATTTATCATTAACCTTGATTTGGATGAAGATTTCTACTTCAAAAAGTCGGCAGCTATGGACGTACTGCTCATTCTGAACCAGGTCCTAATCCTCGGGATTTGAAAGAGAAAGAGACGGCTTAAGAGAGGCAAATGAGTGGGCTCCTTGACGAGACTACGTTGTCGAGTTAAGAAACCGCCTCTATCGTCCTTTCTATTGGTGAAAGTACAATCACTGGAGAACAAACTGGATGCGCTACGTTCGAGACTATCCTATCAACGGGACATGAAGATCTGCAAAATCCTATATCACTCAGAGTCGTGGCTGAACAAAGACATGGATAATATACATCTAGCTGGTATTTCTGGTGCGCAATCTCTGATGTTTAGGAAGTCTCAAGGTTTTGCTTGCCTGAGTTAGAATACCTCATGATAAGCTGCAGACCTAACTATTTTTCGTACTAAGACCGCACTCAACGAGGTGTATAAGGCCATTAGCAAAAAAGAAAATGTACATCCAGAGGCGGAGCTCCTAGTGGCCGGTGATTTTAATGCAGGGAAACTGAAACATGTCTTACCTCATTTCTACTAGCATGTCACCAGGGCAACTAGAAGGGATACAACTCTAGATTACCTTTACTCCACACACACAAACATACAAAACTCTCCCTAGTCCTCCATTTGACAAATCTGACCATAACTCTATTCTCCTGATTCCTGCTTACAAGAAAAAACTAAAACAGGAAGTACCAGCTAAGCTACAGTACTGCTTCGCGAGCACAGACTGGAATATGTTCCTTGATTCATCCGATAACATTGAGGAGTTGACCACATCAGTAAAGGGCTTCATTAGAAAATGCATCGACGACGTCGTCCCCACAGTGACCGTGCATACATATTCCAACCAGAAAACATGGATTACACACATCCTTTTCAAGGAGTGGGACACTTATCCAGACGCTTATTAGAAATCCCACTACGACCTCAGACGAGCCATCAAACATTCAAAACGTCAATACAGGACTAAGATCTAATCCTACCATGCAGGCTCTTATGCTCGTCAGATGTGGCAGGGCTTGCAAACTATCATGTATTGCAAAGGAAAACCCATCCGTGAGCTGCCCAGTGACGCGAGCCTACCAGATGAGCTAAACTACTTCTATGCTCGCTTCAAGGCAAGCAACACTGAACCATGCATGAGACCACCAGCTCTTCTGGACGACTGTGTGATCTCGCTCTTTGTAGCTGATGTGAGTAAGATCTTTAAACAGATTAACATTCACAAGGCCGCAGGGCCAGACAGATTACCAGGACTTGTACTCAGAGCATGCGCTGGAGAGCTTGAGAGTGTCTTCACTGACATTTTCAAACTCTCCCTGACGCAGTCTGTAATACCTCAGGTTTCAAGCAGACCACCCTCATCTCTGTAACTTGTCTAAATGACTATCGCCCCAAAGCACTCACATCTCACATTGAAAGGGTTGTCATGTCAAATCAAATGTTATTGGTCACATACACATATTTAGCTGTTGCGCCTTCGTCACCACACTATCTGTGTTGGGGGACCATTTCAGATCGTCAGTGACGTGTACGCCGAGGAACTTGAAACTTTCCACATTCTCCACTGCAGTCCCGTCAATGTGGATAGGGGCGTGCTCCCTATGCTTTTTCCTGAAATACACGATTTGCTCCTTCAGTGAAGTGGAGGTGCTGCTTCCCCTTCACCACCTGGAGGCAGCCAGACAGGAAGTCCAGGACCCAGTTGCACAGGGCGTGGTTCAGACTTAGGGCCCAAGCTTGATGATGAGCTTGGAGGGTACTATGGTGTTGAAGGCTGAGCTATAGTCAATGAACATTATTCTTACATAGGTATTCCTCTTGTCCAGGTGGGATAAGGCAGATCTATTGGGGCGGTAAGCAAATTGAAGTGGGTCTAGGGTGTCAGGTAAGGTAGAGGTGATATGATCTAGCTTCTCAAACCACTTCATGATGACAGAAATGAGTGCTACGGGGCGGTAGTCGTTTAGTTCAGTTACCTTTGCTTTCTTGGGTACAGGTGTTTAGCTTGTCTGGGAGCAAGACGTCAGTGACCGCGACGTGGCTGGTTTTCCCTTTGTAATCTGTGATTGTCTGGAGACCCTGCGACATATGTCTCGTGTTAGAGCTGTTGAATTGCGACACCACGTTGTATGTGTACTGACGTTTTGCCTGTTTGATTGTCGTGGCTCATATCAACACTATCATCACAGACACCCTGGACCCACTCCAATTCACATACCTCCCCAACAGATCCACCGGTGGAATTTCTATTGCACGCCACACTGCCCTCTCCCACCTGGAGAAGAGGAAAACCTATTTGAGAATGCTTTTTATTGACTACAGTATAGCTAAGCGTTCAAGTTCACGACTATCAAATCAAAATCAGATCAAATGTTATTTGTCACATGCGCAGAATAAAACCGGTGTCGACCTTACAGTGAAATGCTTACTTACAAGCCCTTAACCAACAATGCTTGTGTTAAGTGTTAAGTAAAAAATATATAAGTAAAACAATTGAAAATAAAAGTAATAAATAATTAAACAGCAGCAGTAAAATAACAAGCAAGGCTATATACAGGGGGTACCGGTATAGAGTCAATGTGGAGGGTCATTGGTGAGTCGAGGTAATTGAGGTATTATGTATATGTAGGTAGAGTTAAAGTGAATATGCATAGATTATACACAGAGAGTAGCAGCAGCGTAAAAGAGGGTTCTAGGTAGCCCTTTAATTATCTGTTCAGGAGTCTTATGGCTTGGGGGTAGAAGCTGTTAATAAGCCTTTTGGACCTAGACTTGGCGCTCCGGTAACGCTTGCCGTGCGGTAGCAGAGAGAACAGTCTATGACTAGGGTGGCTGCATGGAGTCTTTCACAATTTTTAGAGCCTTCCTCTGACACCGCCTGGTATAGAGGTCCTGGATGGCAGGAAGCTTGGCCACAGTAATGTACTGGGCAGTATGCACTACCCTCTGTAGTGCCTTGCGGTCGGAGGCCGAGCAGTTGCCGTACCAGGCAGTGATGCAACCAGTCAAGGTGCTCTTGATGGTGCAGCTGTAGAACCTTTTGAGGATCTGAGGACCCCATGCCAAAACTTTTCTGTCTACTGAGGGGAATAGGCTTTGTCGTGCCCTCTTCACGACTGTCTTAGTGTGTTTGGACCATGATAGTTTGTTGGTGATGTGGACACCAAGGAACATGAAGCTCTCAACCTGTTCCAATACAGCCCCGTCGATGAGAATGGGGGCGTGCTCGGTCCTCTTTTTTCTGACTAACCTCAGGAACCTGTGACTGAACACCTCCCTCTGCAACTGGATCCTGGACCTCCTGACGGATCACTCCCAGGTGGTGAGGGTAGGCAACAACACATCGACCACGCTGACCCTCAATACAGGGGCCCCTCAGGGATGCGTGCTTAGGCCCCTCCTTTACTCCCTGTTCACCCGGAACATTCCGTCTGGCCACTCTACCATAAAGGCATGATTGGTGGAGTGCTGCAGAGATGGTTGTCCTTCTGGAAGGTTCTCCCATCTCCTCAGAGGAACTCTGGAGCTCTGTCAGAGTGACCATCCCCCGATTACTCAGTTTGGCTGGGTGGCCAGCTCTAGGAAGATTCTTGGTGGTTCCAAACTTCCATTTAAGAAGGATGGAGGCCACTGTGATCTTGGGGACCTGCAATGCAGAAAGGTTTTGCTAACATTCCCCATATCTGTGCCTCGACACAATCCAGTCATGGAGCTCTACGGACAATTCCTTCAACCTCATTGCTTGGTTTTTGCTCTGACATGCACTGCCAACTGTGGGACCTTATTTATGTCCATGTCATGTCCAATCAATTGAATTTATCACAGGTCGACTCCAAGCAAGTTGTAGAAACATCTCAAGGATGATCAATGGAAACGCCTATAGGGCGGCGCACAATTGGCCCAGCATCGTCCGGGTTAGGGGAGGGATTGTCCGGGGGGGCTTTACAAGTAGGCAGTCATTTGAATTTGTTATTATCTGACTTGCCTAGTTAAATAAAAGTTAAATAAAAAAGTATAAAATAAATAAAAACAGGATGCACCTTAGCTCAATTTCGAGTCTCATCGCAAATGGTCTGAATACTTATGTAAATGAGGTGTTTCTATTTTTTTTATACATTTGCCAACATTTCTAAACCTGTTTTCACTTTGCCATGATGTGGTGTTTTGTTTAAATCAGTGAGGATTTTTTAAATTTAATCAATTTCAGAATATGACTGTAACGTAACAAAATGCGGAAAAAGGGAAGAGGTCTGAATACTTTCCGAATGCACTGTAAATGTACATTTTGTGTCACTGCCCGACATGCGATACCCCATAATGTCAAGAAGGAAATCTGTTTTTAGATGTTTTAAATATAAAATAAAACATGTAAATGTCTTGAGTCAATAAGAATTCAACCCCTTTGTCATGGCAAGCCTAAAGTTCAGGAGTAAAATGTTGCTTATCAAATCACATAATAAGTTGCATGAACTCACTGTGTGCAATAATATTTTTTAACATGATTTATGAATGACTACCTCATCTCTGTGCCACACACATACAATTATCTATAAGGTCCCTCAGTCGAGCAGTGAATTTCAAACACATATTCAACCACAAAGACCAGAGAGGTTTTCCAATGCCTCGCAAAGAAGGGCACCTATTGGTAGATGGATAAAAAGGAAAAAAGCAGACATTTAATATGCCTTTGAGCATGGTGAATTTATTCATTAAACTTTGGATGGTGTATCAACACACCCAGTCACTACAAAGATACAAGCGTCCTTCCTAACTCAGTTGCCGGAGAGGAAAGAAATCTCTCATGGAATTCACTATGAGGCCGATTGTTAATTTATAACAGTTCCAGATTTTAAAGCTGTCAAAGGTTGTGTAGTTACAGTACTTCACAATAATAACCTAAATGGCAGAGTAAAAAGAAGGAAGCCTGTACAAAATACAAATATTCTACAACATGCATCCTGTTTGTAATAAGTAAAACTGTAAAAAAATGGTAAAGAAATTAACTTTATGTCCGGAATACAAAGCTTTATTTTTAGGGCAAATCCAACACAACACATCACTAAGGACCACCATATTTTCAAGCATGGTGGTTGCTGCATCATGTTATGGGTATACTTGTCATCGGCAAGAACTATGGAGTTTTTCTTTTAGCATAGAAAGATACATAATAGAGTTAATCATGTCTGCTTTATCCTAACCCTAGCTTCATCATGCTCTTCATCATCCTCATCATCATCATCACCATCATCGTCACCACCATCCTTGTATGGTAGCTAATATCCTGAAAATGTATCTAAGGTCATTAGCCACATGTAAGGCAAGCTTACAGTTTAACCACTGTAACCGAGCAACATGAGGTTAAACAACATTCAATCAATACATTCCTCTGTACATCCACTAGATCAATTCTTATAATGAGTTTCAATGAGAACAGACATCGTTAAAAGGCTGCTTGTGTTAATGAGATGTACATCCCAAGGTCCCAGTACGTTTAAAGCCAGCTCAATACATTTGCTCTATGTGAATCTGATGGCCAATTATTATTGATCCAGAGGGTTCGGACATGTGTGGTGGATTCACCGCCTGGCAATTCTGGCAAATGCCAGAAGGATCGGACCATCTTTTATTAGGGTAGGCTGGTTGAAATGGACAACAATTATATGTAAAAATAGAATGGACACAGCCAGATGCCCATGAGCCATTTTTTTTGTGTGACTTTTGCACTATTTCCCTGTTGTCGTGATCGTCTATATTGATAATTTGGCTGACCAATGGGCAACAGCCCCCCCCCCCCCACCAAGATGGGCCCGACCTCATTTTCTGATTGGCTGAGCTGAGGTGGCGCAAATGTCACATTCAAAGTCAAACGTGCATCATCAGAAAGAGTAAGCCCGTTCGGACTCTGTCAGCCACTCAGTAAAAACAGAAAAATGGAATGGTAGACCAAAAAAGGCTTCTTTAGGTTGATGCTGCTAAATGTGTGAAATTAACCGACTTTTTTGCTCAATGTTCTGGTTCTGATGTTCCGAGCGCTGTGTCTGTGAGAAATGTGTCTGTGAGAAATGAGGTGCAGTCGAGGTAGGAATAACACTGAGAAAGAGGATCACGCACACTGACATAGATCATGTAGCCTACTGCTGCCAGTTAGGCCTAATATTTTAGCTGTATATTGAATGAAAAGATGTCATACCTACTATAGTAGGCTAATTAGAGAAAGGGGATTTGGGGGAACATTTAAACACTAGGCTACTTGCAATATAGCCTCACAAGTTGTTAGATGGCTTTTATAGCACCTACCCATTGGGCAAAATCTGGTTGAAAAGCCGTCAGTATGAGCGTCCACGTTTTGGGTTCCAAGTTCTACTTGGAACCAAACGGGTTCTGCATGGAACCAAAAACGGTTCTTCAAAGGGTTCTCCTATAGGGAAAGCCAATTAACCCTTACAGGTTCTAGATAACACCTTTTTTTCTAAGAGTGTAATATCATGCAATCATGGGAAGCTGAATAGCATGTCTCTTGGGAAATCCAGTCTCTGTGAGACCTGATGCAGAGAAAAAAGGTTACTGATCATCAGCAAAGCTAGTACAAACCTAGCTCTTACAAAGCTGCTTAGTAGAAATCAATTCACATTGAAGCTCAGAGTATCAAACAGAAAAAAATGACATTTTGCACATACTACTTACAGTCATTGACTATGGATTTAAGGAAGAGGGGTTCTGCTCTCTCCTTTCCCTGGGATGTGGCAGAATAGGTCACTGGTAACTGAGTGGGTGGCCAAGCACTGTTGTAGAAGCCATGCATCAGGTCATTTGCATTTTTCAGGAACTGTAAAGAGAGAGATGAATCATGATTACCCATCCCAAAGCAGGGATAGGAAAAATGTACAGTGTTTTCAAATATAAAATCCCTGATGAAACAAGAAAAACTTAAATTCCATTTTGGAAGGTACAGGTTTTAGGCTAGCTTACTCTCTCTCTCACACACACACACACACACACACACACACACACACACACACACACACACACACACACACACACACACACACACACACACACACACACACACACACACACACACACACACACACACACACACACACACACACACACACACACACACACACACACACACACACACACACACACACACACACACACACACACACACACACACACACGCACACAATGTTTCCTATGTGTATTCATTGACCATATCTCGCTCTCTCTCTCACACACACACACACACACACACACACACACACACACACACACACACACACACACACACACACACACACACACACACATAAACATGATCATCATCATCTCTCTCCCCCCTCTCTCTCACACAGAACATACACACAGCTAACATGACATCTTCTCTGTCTGTCTCTCTCTCTCTCACACACACAAACACACACACATATAGAGAGAACACACACACATTTACTGTCATTAACTAAAGACATATCAACATGTCAAAACATTAGCTAACTAGCTACAACAGATACAAATGTAAACTTACCATGCCCATAGAGAATTAGCCAGAGTGCTAATGTTAGCTAGCTAAAATTAGCCAGCTAAGTTAGCTAACGTTAGAAAATCTTTCCTTGACGTTCTTCTCCCCCAAAAAACGCTGGTTTTCAGCGTAAAGAACATCAGAACAATCCTGTCAATATTGATTTAATCTGATGAGGTCTAACATGATCAATTATAGCCTTGTCCGAGCCAGAAGGCATTAGTCCAATTTTATGAATTGTAATGGTTCTAGTGTCTTATATGTAATAAGTGCATGCCCCACAGACACTATGCACATGTTTATATAGATAGGTGTCTATTCATTGAGTAGCATTAAGATAACTGGTAGGTAGTTCAAATAGATTTTAACCAAAAAACAGACATCAACCAAAATAAGACATATTTTTCATGACGTCAAAAAGACATAATGGAAAAGACTTCTTAATCTGGTTGTAATCTAGTTATAAAACGTCCCGACCAGATTTCATCCGGTCTTTATTACGTTGTATGCCCATTGGGTTAGGTAAGGCGGTTATCCCCCTCTTCAAAGGGGGGGGACACTCTTGACCCAAACAGCTACAGACCTATATCTATCCTACCCTGCCTTTCTAAGGTCTTCGAAAGCCAAGTCAACAAACAGATTACCGACCATTTCGAATCCCACCATACCTTCTCCGCTATGCAATCTGGTTTTAGAGCTGGTCATGGGTGCACCTCAGCCACGCTCAAGGTCATAAACGATATCTTAACCGCCATCGATAGGAAACAATACTGTGCAGCCATATTCATTGACCTGGCCAAGGCTTTTGACTCTGTCAATCACCACATCCTCATCGGCAGACTCGACAGCCTTGGTTTCTCTAATGATTGCCTCGCCTGGTTCACCAACTACTTCTCTGATCGAGTTCAGTGTGTCAAATCGGAAGGTCTGTTGTCCGGACCTCTGGCAGTCTCTATGGGCGTGCCACAGGGTTCAATTCTTGGACTGACTCTCTTCTCTGTATACATCAATGATGTCGCTCTTGCTGCTGGTGAGTCTCTGATCCACCTCTACGCAGACGACACTATTGTGTATACTTCTGGCCCTTCTTTTGACACTGTGTTAACAACCCTCCAGGCGAGCTTCAATGCCATACAACTCTCCTTTCGTGGCCTCCAATTGCTCTTAAATACAAGTAAAACCAAATGCATGCTCTTCAACCGATCGCTGCCTGCACCTGCCCGCCTGTCCAACATCACTACTCTGGACGGCTCTGACTTAGAATATGTGGACAACTACAAATACCTAGGTGTCTGGTTAGACTGTAAACTCTCCTTCCAGACTCACATCAAACATCTCCAATCCAAAGTTAAATCTAGAATTGGCTTCCTATTCCGCAACAAAGCATCCTTCACTCATGCTGCCAAACATACCCTTGTAAAACTGACCATCCTACCAATCCTCGACTTCGGTGATGTCATTTACAAAATAGCCTCCAAAACCCTACTCAATAAATTGGATGCAGTCTATCACAGTGCCATCCGTTTTGTCACCAAAGCCCCATATACTACCCACCACTGCAACCTGTACACTGTCGTTGGCTGGCCCTCGCTTCATACTCGTCGCCAAACCCACTGGCTCCAGGTCATCTACAAAACCCTGCTAGGTAAAGTCCCCCCTTATCTCAGCTCGCTGGTCACCATAGCAGCACCTACCTGTAGCACGCGCTCCAGCAGGTATATCTCTCTGGTCACCCCCAAAACCAATTCTTCCTTTGGCCGCCTCTCCTTCCAGTTCTCTGCTGCCAATGACTGGAACGAACTACAAAAATCTCTGAAACTGGAAACACTTATCTCCCTCACTAGCTTTAAGCACCAGCTGTCAGAGCAGCTCATAGATTACTGCACCTGTACATAGCCCATCTATAATTTAGCCCAAACAACTACCTCTTTACCTACTGTATTTATTTATTTTGCTCCTTTGCACCCCTTTATTTCTATCTCTACTTTTCACCTTCTTCCACTGCAAACCAACCATTCCAGTGTTTTTTTAACTTGCTATATTGTATTTACTTCGCCACCATGGCCTTTTTTTATATTTTTATTTATATATATATTTTATTTGCCTTCACCTCCCTTATCTCACCTCACTTGCTCACATTGTATATAGACTTATTTTTCACTGTATTATTGACTGTATGTTTGTTTTACTCCATGTGTAACTATGTGTTGTTGTATGTGTCGAACTGCTTTGCTTTATCTTGGCCAGGTCGCAATTGTAAATGAGAACGTGTTCTCAATTTGCCTACCTGGTTAAATAAAGGTGAAATTATATAAATAAAATAAATAAATAAAGGCAATAGCCATCTAGTAGACATATATACAGTTATTAATACTAAACACAAGTCATCATGTATTACAATAAAGGTCAATTAGGGACTGTCTGTGTATATTAATTGTTTTATTCATGTTTATTTGCTTCTGAATTTCAGTCTCTTCAGCCCAGCGAGAGAGTTTATGAGGTGTAGTAACAAGTGACTCTGGTGTCGGATTATAATACATAGTCACCACACTGAAGGCTGGAAAGTACCGCCTATCTCCCACTTATTCAATTCGCTGAAAGGCCTGTCAGTTCTTGGCAGAAAGATATACTGTCAAATAAAGCACAATGCTGGAAATCTATCCGCATCCACATAAACTAGTCCCTACATCATTCTTTGACAAACACAGAAGGTTGTATATTGAATTCAGAGAGAAGGAGAGAGAGAGAGAGACTGCCAGCTCCTTAATTAATGTAGCCATTGGCTACAGCCAAAACATTAACTAACTTGCAGCCTCTCTCTCACTCCTTCTCTCTCTCTGTTTTCTTCAATTGAAATATATGTGGCCTAATATTTAAACACGTATCTAAAATGGGCACTTGAAATTCACTAATTAGAAATATGTAGTTAGGCTGTTATAAGGTATTATATAAACCTAAACCTTAATCTATATGGCATATATTCAGTGATTTTCAAATTATTCTAATATAGCGTAACTTGGGGAAATATATTTAGATATGTGCATAGTGGCTGTCCTCAGGCAAAAACATTTTGAAGGGAAATAAACCTGCAGAAATGTGTTTGTTTCTTTGTTAGTCAATAAAAACAGAAACTTTAGAAAGGGGGTTGTAACGAACGTTGTCGGGAGAAGGAGAAGAGGACCAAGGTGCAGCGTGGTAAGTGTTCATATTTTATAATAAAATAAGAAACACTTCCAAAACAACAAAAACGACAAACAAACAGTTCTGTAAGGTGACGACAGACAAAACAGAAAACAACTACCCACAAACACAGGTGGGAACAGGCTACCTAAGTATGGTTCTCAATCAGAGACAATGATTGACAGCTGCCTCTGATTGGGAACCATACCAGGCCAAACACAGAAATACAAAACATAGACAACATAGAACACCAGACATAGAATGCCCACCCCAACTCACCATCCAAAATAGAGACATAAAAAGGATCTCTAAGGTCAGGGCGTGACAGGGGTGTTTTGCCCCTTTATTGAAGTGGAACGCCCCCCTCTATGGGGCTAAATGTCCCCTGAAGATGCTGAAATCCATTTCATATGTTTTATTTTTATATATTTTTTGTAATTGACTCGTAATTAAAAGCTAAAGTCTAGGTATCTTATTTTAATTAAATCATATATCGGAACACAATGACATTGCACATCTCGCTATTAATCAGTGGTAAAAGTACTTAGGTAAAACACTTTACTTTACTATTTATATTTTTGACAAGTTCTGCTTTTACATCACTACATTCCTAAAGAAAATAATATACTTTTTACTCCATACATTTTCCCTGACACCCAAAATTACTTGTTACATTTTGAATGCTTAGCAGGACAGGAAAATGGTCCAATTCACGCACTTATCAAGAGAACATCCCTGTTCATCCCTACTGGCTCTGATCTGGCGGACACACAAAACACAAATGCTTTGTTTGTAAATTAATGTCAGAGTGTTGTAGTGTGCCCCTGGCTATACGTAAATTTAAAAAAGTTAAACAAAATGTGCTGTCTGGTTTGCATAATATAAAGAATTTGAAATGTATTTATTTGTGATACTTAAGTGCAAATACTTTTGGACTTATACTCAATAACTATTTTACTGGGTGACTTTTATTTTACTTGAATCATTTTCTATTAAGGTATCTTTACTTTTACTCAAGTATGACTTTGTCCACCATTACAATTAATATCTTCACTATGATAAGGATTTGATGTACAGATCCTCATTTTATCTTTCCTGTCCAAATCATTCTAAGTATCTCAAAATGTATTGTATAACTCAAAGTTACTCATAGATGATTTGGACATGATTTGGAAAAGGCTAACATACAGTTGAAGTCGGAAGTTTACATACACTGAGGTTGGAGTCATTAAAACTCGTTTTTCAACCACTCCACAAAATTCTTGTTAACAAACTATAGTTTTGGCAAGTCAGTTAGGACATCTACATAGTGCATGACACACGTACATTTTCCAACAATTGTTTACAGACAGATTATTTCACGTATAATTCTCTGTGTCACAATTCCAATGGGTCAGAAGTTAACATACACTAAGCTTACTGTGCCTTTAAACAGCTTGGAAAATTCCAGAAAAGGATGTCATGGCTTTAGAAGCTTCTGATAGGCTAATTGACATCATTTGAGTCAATTGGAGGTGTACCTGTGGATGTATTTCATGGCCTACCTTCAAACTCAGTGCCACTTTGCTTGACATCATGGGAAAATCAAAAGAAATCAGCCAAGACATCAGAAAAACAATTGTCGACCTCCACAAGTCTGGTTCATCCTTGGGAGCAATTTTCAATTGCCTGAAGGGACCACATTCATCTGTACAAACAATAGCAAACACCATAGGACCACGCAGCCGTCATACCGCTCAGGAAGGAGACACGTTCTGTCTCCTAGAGATGAGCGTACTTTGGTGCGAAAAGTGCAAATCAATCACAGAACAACAGCAAAGGACCTTGTGAAGATGCTGGAGGAAACAGGTACAAAAGTATCTATATCGACAGTAAAACGAGTCCTATATCGACATAACCTGAAGGACGCTCATTAAGGAAGAAGCCACTGCTCCAAAACCACCATAAAAAAATCCAGACTACGGTTTGCAACTGCACATGGGGACAAAGATCGTACTTTTTGGAGAAATGTCCTCTGGTCTGATGAAACAAAAATATAACTGTTTGGCCATAATGACCATCATTATGCTTGGAGGAAAAAGTGGGAGGCTTGCAAGCCAAAGAACACCATCCCAACCGTGAAGCACGGGGTGGCAGCATCATGTTGTGGGGGTGCTTTGCTGCAGGAGGGACTGGTGCACTTCACAAAATAGATGGCATCATGAGGGAGGAAAATTATGTGGATATATTGAAGCAACGTCTCAAGACATCAGTCAGGAAGTTAAAGCTTGGTCGCAAATGGGTCTTCCAAATGAACAATGACCGCAAGCATACTTCCAAAGTTGTGGCAAAATGGCTTAAGGACAACAAAGTCATGGTATTGGAGTGGCCATCACTAAGCCCTGATCTCAATCCTATAGAACATTTGTGGGTAGAACTGAAAAAGCGTGTGTGAGCAAGGAGACCTACAAACCTGACTCAGTTACACCAGCTCTGTCAGGAGGAATGGGCCAAAATTCACCCTACTGGTATATATAAAAATGTTCAGAGCTTCATTAGATTATTACTTCATTGGAATATATATATCACTTTTTCTAAATGACAAAATATTAGATTAATGGGCCTCAAAATAGTTTTGTTGGCGTGACTCAAAACTTTGAGTTTAGACAGATTACATTTTTAGTTTAGCATGGAAAAGAATGTTGGTGACAAAGCGTTTTCTGTGACAATTACAGGAGGGGGGCATTTAACTCCAAAGCACCCTATTTTTGTTCATTTAACAGCTAGGATGTGCAACACTTTATTTTAAGGGTTGGTAACAAACCATTTAGAAATGGTTTTTGCCATTTATAAATCATTACTGTCACATTAATGAATCATTTACTAATCATTAGCAAGTGTTTTTGCAGTCCCTAATCTAAAGTGTGTGATATTTATACTTTATAAATACTTTGTAAATGTTTTGAGTGACTATTTTAATTTCTCACAAAAAGATGGGCATGCCATTGGTAGACATTCCCGCTGTACGTGGTAAAAGATCAAGCACACAGCACGGGATGTTTAAGGGAATACTGTATATATAGCTTCATTTAATAACATTACGAATGTGGGATTAATGATGAATAAATGGTGAGCAAACGGTTTGTAGATGCTTTATAAATGGTTTGTTATGGGCCATTAAAATAAAGGTTGAGATTGGAAGGTTATGAGTTCAATCCCTGTCCGAGTCATACCAAAGAATGTAAAAATGGGACCTGATGCCTCTCCACTTGGCACTCAGCATTAAGGAAATTGATTGGTGGTAAGGCCTGGGCCAGCGCCAATCAGCGGTATACTAGCATCCTGTCCAGGGGGTGTACTTGCACGCTACAGCAACAGGAGATAAGCTCCTGCTCCTATGAGCCATTCCGACTTGAACAAGCCAAGGCTACTTACTTACTTTTAGTACATTATACTGTAACAGTCCTCCTTTTTTAGACTAAACAGAAAATAAGTGCCTTTGAGATGACAGGCCTTTGGGTGAACGGGTGTCCGGCAAAAGAAAACAGGGGGAAAACATCCCAGGGACACAAGAGAAGAGAGAGAATGGAGAGGAGAGAGAAAGCTCTCCGAGGGGCAGAGAGAGCACGGTGCCCCAAAGTGCTTCAGACACTTGAAAGGCTTTGTCTGGTGGAGCCCTGGGGTAACCAATCCCCACTCAGGATGAGGGCCATTGGTCCAGGAAGTAAACAAGGCCATGGAAACAGAAGGAAGTGTTTAAGTCAGTGGAGGATGGATGGGATGGATGGATGGATAAAAGAGGAGGGTTGTGGGAGATGAGGGGCGTTAATCAAATGATGAAGAAGTTCGGCGGAGCAATGTGGAGGAAGAACAAGGGGGAGGAGGGGGAGGAAGTGGGGAGGGAGAAGGAGGGGTGGAGAGGATGTGAAAGCTGAAGGACAGATAATTGATAACAGATTACATAGTCGTTAGTCTCAGGTGCAAGCTGAGCTACTCACCAGGATGTTGAAATCCTGAGCTAATTGCACAATGGGTAGCATAGGCCCTGACTGGGGATCTTTGTTACTCCAAGTCTGCATCCCAAATGGTACCCTATGCCCTATACAGTACACTACTTTTGAACAGGGCACATAGAGTTCTGGTCAAAAGTAATGCACAACTGTATGTAAAGAAATAGGATGCCATTTCGGGACAGAAGCCAGGGTTCCATCTCCAGACAGCCTGGCCATTAGACAAGTCATTATAATCCAATTGTCGGGACTGGGAGACAAAGACAACGACAGGCAGCATCTGAGAATGGGCTTTGGTCATTTGTCAAAGTCCAGTGCGTAGATGAATATGAATAGAAATATTGAATATGTAAATATTTAGCTCGAACATGAGGGTGAAAGTCTTTGCTTTGTAGATGTTTTGAAGCTGGATTCTGCTGGAATACACATGCACAAACACACAAACAGTTCTTAGAGAGAGAGAGAGAGAGAGAGAGAGAGAGAGAGAGAGAGAGAGAGAGTGTTTTTCAAGTGACAGTGGGTGCCTAATAGTTAGATCTAATCATTTCCCTGTTAGCAGCTGCATGTTGCAGTCTGAGGTAGAGCAAGGGAGCCAACCCATATGTGAAAGGCTGCGTTGAGTACAGTATATTATGTTGTCAAGCAAAACAAACGTGTATATGGTGAATTGATGACAGAATGAATACCCTATATTTGTTATTGTCGCTTTTCACATTTATGTATTTCCCTGTTATTTTCTACACCCATCATAAATCCCCTCTATCCCTCCATCCTTCTCTCCTCTCTGTCCAATCCAGGGATAGCAGGAAGTCTCCAGATGGTTTAACACTTGTCAGCGTGACCCTGTGACCCCAGATGCTGTCCAGATGCAGGTCAGTGGTGGGGTGTGGGCCTCTGTCCAACTGACTTATGGCCCATCGTAAAAACTCTCAACGGAAAGAAAGGAGAGAGCCGAACTCTAGACCCCACCTAGCAGAATGAGCCGCATGAAATCGCCGAAAGATTGAATTCCAGAGTTCCGAAGTTCAGCCTTTGGTTCGTAGGTTAAGCTTGGTCTGTTTTTTATGTTGTCACCAATGGTAAACTCAACACGTTAGTCTGAGACAAGCCACGTCACAAGGTGTTCTTACTCAATGTATGGTTAAGAAGTGAGGGGCAGGTTAGAGTTTCCTAAAGGTTCCAAAGAGAACAAGAAAACACTGCACTTTAGTATGGTATGAGTGTGAATAACAATTGCCATGTTCTAGCACATCTCTTGGGAAAAACAACAGATTACAAACCATTGACTAGTGGAGATTGGATTGGCTTTATGCAGACATCAAAAAGGACGTCAGTGTCACCTTTATCCTGCATAACATAACAAAAGCAAACTCCATCCAGTTATTGTGAATCCATACAAATATACTGCTGACTCTCCCAATGGACACACTCTACTCCATGAATTGGCCTACATAGCAGAAGCGACCATACCATCTGTCAAGTGAACAAGTGCTGCTGTATAAATGTATAAGGTGCAGCGTCGAGTCGAGTCAGACTGCTCGTTTAAAGACATGTAATGTGGTTCTGTTTTTCTTTTGTAATTAACCACCGTGGTTTCAATGGTCCCCGAGCGGAGGATGACAGGGCTAATAGGAATAAAGTGTGTTTAATGGCCAACAGTGACAGGCTATACTATTTACCTCTTCAGACCCCTGCCGGAACACCCCTTCACCGCCAGCGCCCATTTTCTAAGCAACAGCTATAAAAGCCAATGAACCATAGGAATATGTTTGCCATATGGCCTTTGATTGTTAAGCGGAGAAATAGAAGGAGAGACGGAGAGAGAAGGTATTAAGGGGTCTGGAGGTAGGGGGGTTGGGGCGGCCGAATTCCCCTGTTGCCGGGGCCATGCCGGGATCCTGTAAATGGCAGCGGTGTGAACATTATCCAGATGGACGGACGGAGTGTGTGTGTGTGTGTGTGTGTGTGTGTGTGTGTGTGTGTGTGTGTGTGTGTGTGTGTGTGTGTGTGTGTGTGTGTGTGTGTGTGTGTGTGTGTGTGTGTGTGTGTGTGTGTGTGTGTGTGTGTGTGTGAACTGCAGCTGCAACAGTTCCTGTGAAGAGATCTCTTTATGTAGACTCTGAGGGCTCAGCCAACGGGGGGTTAAACAAACCAATAGCTCAGTACCTTAGAAAAACAATCCACCCATTATGGTATTATTGAATCCGAATTCCAGTTCTAGTGATTCTATTTCTATGCTCTGTACAACACCATTGTTTAAACCAATCAGACTAATCATAAGGGGGACACACATCTGACAGCTGCCTATCAACATCTGTGATTTTGAGATATGGTCTACATTTAACCATTGAGTACGTGAGGCTATGTATGTGGGTGTGCGTTCGCATATACCCATGTTTGTAAGTACATGTAAGAAGTGTGTGTGTGTTCTTTTGGTTTTACTATACTTGTGAGGACCACAAGCAAAAAACAAGGAACATTCTGACAAGTGGGGACATCCCAGCTAACAACAACTTTAGAGAACGTTCCCTTAAGAGTCTCATTAGGTCATTCATAGGAATGTTCCGGTGATGTGCAAGGGATGTTTCCAAGAGACCATTCCCTTGATGTCAAATAGAACTTACCGAGAACATGGTTACTCTACCAGAATCTCAGAAAATAAGATGTTCAAGACACGTTTCATGGGAACATTGCAAGAACATTCATGTGTCCAGTTCTCTGTGGGTTAGGATAATATTCCATCAATGTCCCACCAAAAATATACAGAATAGGGCTGCCATGTTCTCAAAACATAAGATGTTAATGTTCTAGACAGGTTTTATGGGAACTTTGCAAAAACATGAATGTGTCCAGTTTGTATTTATATTTATTAAAGAACCCCATGAACTGCTGCCAAGGGGGTCCAAACACATTAAGACACTTATATACACAGAAAACAAAATATGGAACAGTACATCATATAACACTGTCACACCACCACATATCCACAACACAAAATGTATGATACCAACAATATTACAATGTACGTGTGTGTAGAGTGTGTGTGCTAGCGCCCGTGTGTGTGTCTCTCCACAGTCCTGCTGTTCCATAAAGTGTATTTGTATCTGTTTTTTAAATCTGTTTCTATTACTTGCATCAGTTACTTTATGTGGAATAGAGTTCCATGTAGTCATGACTCTATGTAGTACTGTGAGCCTCCCATAGTTTGTTCTGGATTGTGAAGAGACCTCTGGTGGCATATCTTGTGGGGTATGCATGGGTGTCCGAGCTCAGTGCTAGTAGTTTAAACAGACAACTTGCTGAATTCAGCTTGTCAACATCTCTTACAAAAACAAGCAGTGATGAAGTCACTCTCTCCTCCAATTTGAGCCATGAGAGATAGACATGCATATCATTAGTATTAGCTCTCCGTGTACATTTAAGGGCCAGCTGCGTTGCCCTGTTCTGAGGCAATTGCAATTTTCCCAAATCAATATTTTTGGCACCTGACCACACGACTGAACAGTAAAGCTTGTCATTGTTGATAGACAACAATAATTTGTTCACTTCATCCACACTCACTTTACAGATTTCAAAATTACAGTGCTTGTCTTTCATAATTTGATCAGTTATACTTGGGTGTGTAGTGTCAGCATTTGTTGCTGGCATGTCATGCCTAAGTTTACTAATCTTGCCAATAAAAAAATAATTAAAGTAGTTGGCAATATCAGCGAGTTCTGTGATGAATGAGCCATCTGATTCAATGAATGATGAAGCTGAGTTTGCCTTTTTGCCCATAACTTCATATAAGGTGCTTCAAATATTTTTGCTATAATTTTTTGTCCTTTTCCTTTGTTTCATATTGTAGTTTCTTCTACTTTTGATCAAGTTAGTCACATGATTTCTCAATTTGCCAAATGTTTGCCAATCCGTTGGCAGACAGTCTTGTTTTCCAATCCTTTTGCCTCATCCCTCTCAACCATACCATTTTTCAATGCGTCATCAATCCACAGGGTTTTAACAGTTTTTACATTCATTTTCTTAACCTTTCTTGGACACACGTTCCGCTGAAAAGGCAATTCTAAAATATTTTCTAGAAATATGTAACTATCACACATTAAAGTCCAATACAGCTAATGAAAGACACAGATCTTGTGAATCCAGTCAACATTTCCGATTTTTAAAATGTTTTACAGGGAAGACACAATATGTAAAGATGTACATCTATTACCTAAAAACACATTAGCATAATCCACCATCTTTTATTTGTCCACCAACACCAGTAGCCATCACCAATTCGGCTAAACTAAGATATTTATAGCCCCTAACCAACAAAAAAACTCATTAGATGACAGTCTGATAACATATTTATGGTATGGGATAGGTTTTGTTAGAAAAAAGTGCATATTTCAGGTAGATGGCATAGTTTACAATTGCACCCACCATCACAAATGGACTAGAATAATTACAATGAGCAACGTGTTTACCTAACTACTAATCATCAAACATTTCGTAAAAATACACAGCATACACGAATCGAAAGACACAGATCCTGTGAATACAGACAATATTTCAGATTTTCTAAGTGTCTTACAGCGAAAACACAATAAATCGTTATATTAGCATAGCACATAGCACATAGCAGCCCAGCATTGATTCTAGCCAAAGTGGGCGATAACGTCAACATCGCCAAAAATATATTAATTTTTTCACTAACCTTCTCAGAATTCTTCAGATGACACTCCTGTAACATCATATTACACAATCCATATAGAGTTTGATCGAAAATGTTTATATTTAGCCACCAAAATCATGGTTAGACAATGTGAAATGTAGCTCAGCTGGTCAGAAAATGTCCTTGCGCCACTTAGACAGTGATCTACTCTTATACATAAATACTCATAAACGTGACTAAAAAATATAGGGTGGACAGGGATTGATAGACAATTTAATTCTTAATACAATTGCGTTATTACATTTTTTAATTTATCCTTACTTTTCAATACAATTTGCGCCAAGCGAAGCTACGTCAAAAAACATGGCGTCCTAAGCCACTAAAATGTTTCGACAGAAACACGATTTATCATAATAAAAATGTCCTACCTTGAGCTGTTCTTCCATCAGTATCTTGGGCAAAGGATCCTTTCTTGGGAGAAATCGTCTTTTGGTGGAAAGCTGTCCTCTTGCCATGTGGAAATGTCAACTGCGTTCGGGATGAACTGAAAAGCGTGCCCAACTTTTCACATCGTTGCAAAAATAAATGTCCCAAAATCGCACTAAACGGATATAAATTGCTATAAAACGCCTTAAATTAACTACCTTATGATGTTTTTAACTCCTAAAACGAGTGAAAAGATGACCGGAGAAATATAACAGGCTAAACTAACGCTTGGAACAGGTGCGCGCCGGTGTCCTCTAGGCTCATGACGCAGCTCCCAAAGAATGACTAGCTTCAGGGTTTTTTCATTTGTAGGGCCTGTGAACGCGCAATCGACCCCGTTGGAATCGTCATCACGTAAAGGCATCCAGGGGAAGACGTAAGAAGTGTCCGTATAGTCATAGCAACGACAGTGCCCTTTTAAATGACTTCAGAAGAGTGGCCAACATTTCTCAAATCTGACTCCATGTCAGGGAAATTGCTGTAGAATGGGCTCTGTTCCACTTAGAGACAAAATTTCAACTCCTATAGAAACTATAGACTGTTTTCTATCCAATAATAATAATAATATGCATATTGTACGATCAAGGATTTTGTGGGAAGCCGTTTAAAAAATTAGCCAAATTAGCATAAATAGTCTAAACAGCGCCCCCATCCCCAACAGGTTAACTCCTATAACGAGTGAAAAGATGACCGGAGAAATATAACAGGCTAAACTAACGCTTGGAACAGGTGCGCGCCGGTGTCCTCTAGGCTCATGACGCAGCTCCCAAAGAATGACTAGCTTCAGGGTTTTTTCATTTGTAGGGCCTGTGAACGCGCAATCGACCCCGTTGGAATCGTCATCACGTAAAGGCATCCAGGGGAAGACGTAAGAAGTGTCCGTATAGTCATAGCAACGACAGTGCCCTTTTAACTGACTTCAGAAGAGTGGCCAACATTTCTCAAATCTGACTCCATGTCAGGGAAATTGCTGTAGAATGGGCTCTGTTCCACTTAGAGACAAAATTTCAACTCCTATAGAAACTATAGACTGTTTTCTATCCAATAATAATAATAATATGCATATTGTACGATCAAGGATTTTGTGGGAAGCCGTTTAAAAAATTAGCCAAATTAGCATAAATAGTCTAAACAGCGCCCCCATCCCCAACAGGTTAACTTTCACTGCTATGCGGATGACACACAGCTGTACATTTCAATGAAACATGGTGAATCCCCAAAATTGCCCTCGCTAGAAGCCTGTGTTTCAGACATAAGGAAGTGGATGGCTGAAAACTTTCTACTTTTAAACTCGGACAAAACAGAGATGCTTGTTCTAGGTCCCAAGAAACAAAGAGATCTTCTGTTAAATCTGACAATTCATCTTGATGGTTGTAAAGTCGTCTCAAATAAAACTGTGAAGGACCTCGGCGTTACTCTTGACCCTGATCTCTCTTTTGACGAACATATCAAGACTGTTTCAAGGACAGCTTTTTTCCATCTACGTAACATTGCAAAAATCAGAAACTTTCTGTCCAAAAATGATGCAGAAAAATTAATCCATGCATTTGTTACTTCTAGGTTAGACTACTGCAATGCTCTACTTTCCGGCTACCCGGATAAAGCACTAAATAAACTTCAGTTAGTGCTAAATAAGGCTGCTAGAATCCTGACTAGAACCAAGAAATTTGATCATATTACTCCAGTGCTAGCTTCCCTACACTGGCTTCCCGTTAAGGCAAGGGCTGATTTCAAGGTTTTACTGTTAACCTATAAAGCGTTACATGGGCTTGCTCCTACCTATCTTTCCGAGTTGGTCCTGCCGTACATACCTACACGTACGCTACGGTCACAAGACGCAGGCCTCCTAATTGTCCCTAAAATTTCTAAGCAAACAGCTGGAGGCAGGGCTTTCTCCTATAGATCTCCATTTTTATGGAACAGTCTGCCTACCCATGTGAGAGACGCAGACTCGGTCTCAACCTTTAAGTCTTTACTGAAGACTTATCTCTTCAGTAGGTCATATGATTGAGTGTAGTCTGGCCCAGGAGTGTGAAGGTGAACGGAAAGGCTCTGGAGCAACGAACCGCCCTTGCTGTCTCTCCAGGGCCGGTTCCCCTCTCTCCACTGGGATTCTCTGCCTCTAACCCTGTTACTGGGGCTGAGTCACTGGCTTGCTGGTGCTCTTTCATGCCGTCCCTAGGAGGGGTGCGTCACTTGAGTGGGTTGAGTTACTGACGTGAACTTCCTGTCTGGGTTGGCGCCCCCCCTTGGTTGTGCTGTGGTGGAGACCTTTGTGGGCTATACTCGGCCTTGTCTCAGGATTGTAAGTTGGTGGTTGAGGATATCCCTCTAGTGGTGTGGGGGCTGTGCTTTGGCAGAGTGGGTGGGGTTATATCCTTCCTGTTTGGCCCTGTCCGGGGGTTTCTTCGGATGGGGCCACAGTGTCTCCTGACCGCTCCTGTCTCAGCCTCCAGTATTTATGCTGCAGTAGTTTATGTGTCGGGGGGCTAGGGTCAGTTGGTTATACCTGGAGTACTTCTCCTGTCTTATCCAGTGTCCTGTGTGAATTTAAGTATGCTCTCTCTAATTCTCTCGTTCTCTCTTTCTCTCTGAGAACCTGAGCCCTAGGACCATACGTCGGGACTACCGGCCGTGGTGACTCCTTGCTGCCCCCAGTCCGCCTGGCCTTGCTGCTATTCCAGTTTCAACTCTTCTGCCTGCGGTTATGGAACCCCTACCTGTCCCAGACCTGCTGTTTTCAACTCTTAATGATCAGCTATGAAAAGCCAACTGAAAATTATTCATGATTATTATTTGACCATGCTTGTCACTTATGAACATTTTGAAAATCTTGGCTCTCTCTAATTTTCTCCTTCTCTCTTTCTTTCTCTCGGAGGACCTGGGCCCTAGGACCATGCGTCGGGACTGCCGCCCGTGGTGACTCCTTGCTGTCCCCAGTCCGCCTGGCCTTGCTGCTATTCCAGTTTCAGCTGTTCTGCCTGCGGTTATGGAACCGCCACCTGTCCCAGACCTGTTGTTTTTCAACTCTTAATGATCAGCTATGAAAAGCCAACTGAAAATTATTCATGATTATTATTTGACCATGCTTGTCACTTATGAACATTTTTGAACATCTTGGCATAGTTCTGTTATAATCTCCACCCGGCACAGCCAGAAGAGGACTGGCCACCCCTCATAGCCTGGTTCCTCTCTAGGTTTCTTCCTAGGTTTTGGCCTTTCTAGGGAGTTTTTCCTAGCCACCGTGCTTCTACACCTGCATTCTAGCTGTTTGGGGTTTTAGGCTGGGTTTCTGTACAGCACTTCGAGATATTATCTGATGTACGAAGGGCTATATAAAATAAAATTGATTGATTGATTGATTGATATATAATTTTTGACTATCCTTGATAAGCTTCATCAGATGAGAGTCCTATAACATCAGGTTATACATACAATTATGTTTTGTTCGAAAATTTGCATATTTAGAGCTGAAATCAGTGGTTTTACATTGTGCTAACGTAGGATATTTTTCCCACAACGTCCGGATATTTTTCGGACACTTTTTCTGACACACATATTCTGACCAAATAACTATTCATAAAGAATTCTAAAAATAACTTCATTACGACATCCAGCTTAGGTATAGCGAGAGAGTACCCAAAAGCTAGGCGCAAACGACTAGCACAACATGTTCGACAGATATATGAAATAGCATCATAAAATGGGTCCTGCTTTTGCTGATCTTTCATCAGAATGTTGTACAAGGGGTCCTTAGTCGGGAACAATCGTTGTTTGGATTTAGAACGGCCTTTTTACCTCTCGATTTAGCAAGCACACTTGCCAAGTGGCGCGAATCTCTCCATCGTCAACAAACTCAGAGAACGGAACACGGCAAAACTCCCGAAAAAATTTCAATAATCTGATTAAACTATATTGAAAAAACATACTTTACGATGATATTGTCACATGTATCAAATAAAATCAAAGCCGGAGATATTAGTCGTCCATAACGACAGGTTATCAGAAGGCAAATCTAGGTCCCTTGACGCGCTCTCCAGAAAACAGGAAACTGGTGACACGTCATACAAAGAGCATTTATTCGAGCCCAGATCAAGTTACACAGTCCATTTCTTCTCTCACTGCTTGTCAACATCTAGTGGAAGACGTATGAAGTGCATCTAAACGAATAAATATCAAGAACTTTAATAGGCAGGCCCTAGAAGAGAGCATCGATTTCAGATTTTCCACTTCCTGTCAGGAAGTTTGCTGCAAAAGGAGTTCTGTTTTACTCACAGATATAATTCAAACGGTTTTAGAAACTAGAGAGTGTTTTCCATCCAATAGTAATAATATTATGCATATTGTACGAGCAAGAATTGAGTACGAGGCCGTTTGAAATGGGCACCTTTTATCCGGCTAGTCAATACTGCCCCTGCAGCCCAAACAGGTTAAAGGTCCCCAAAGCACACACATCCCTGGGTCGCTCCTCTTTTCAGTTCGCTGCAGCTAGCGACTGGAACGAGCTGCAACAAACAATCAAACTGGACAGTTTTATCTTAATCTCTTCATTCAAAGACTCAATCATGGACACACTTACTGACAGTAGTGGCTGCTTTGTGTGATGTATTGTTGTCTCTACCTTCTTGACCTTTGTGCTGTTGACTGCGCCCAATACTGTTTGTACCATGTTTTGTGCTGCTACCATGTAGTGTTGCTACCATGTTGTTATGTTGTGTTGCTACCATGCTGTGCCTTGCTATGTTGTTGTTTTAGGTCTCTCTTTATGTAGTGTTGTGTTGTTTCTCTTGTCGTGATGTGTGTTTTATATTTATATTGTATTTATTTATTTTAATCCCAGGCCCCCGTTCCCGCAGGAGGCCTTTTGCCTTTTGGTAGGCCATCATTGTAAATAAAAATTGGTTCTTAACTGACTTGCCTAGTTAAATAAAAGTTAAATAAAAAATAAATAAAAATAAAGAGATGTAGTATTAAAAAACTTGAGTCTCTCCCTTGATCCTAGGTCCTGGCAGTGTTGTCCAGACTCAGGACAACTGAGCTTTGGAGAAATACACAGACTTAAAGAGGAGTCCGTAATTTGCATTCTAATGATCATGATATTTTCGTCAAAGATTGTCATGAATGTATCACTGCTGAAGTGAAAGCCATCCTCTCTTGGGAAATGCTGCTTTTTAGTTAGCTTTGCGACAGTATCAAAAATACATTTTGGATCGTTCTTATTCTTCTCAATTAAGTTGGAAAAATAGAATGATCGAGCAGCAGTGAGGGCTCTTCGATATTGCATGGCACTGTCTTTCCAAGCTAGTCGGTAGACTTCCAGTTTGGTGTTGCGCCATTTCCGTTCCAATTTTCTGAAAGCTTGCTTCATGGCTCGGGTATTTTCTGTATACCAGGGAGCTAGTTTTTTATGACAAATGTTTTTTGTTTTTAGGGGTGAGACTGCATCTAGGGTATTACACAAGTTTACATTTAGTTCCTCAGTTAGGTGGTTAACCTGTCTAGGATCAGCGTGGCGCTAGCGGCACACCCCCCCCCCCCCCACTGAAAAACCAGTGCCGCGAAATTCAAAAAAAAATATTTTTTTTAAATATTTAACTTTCACACATTAACCTGTTGGGGATGGGGGCGCTGTTTAGACTATTTATGCTAATTTGGCTAATTTTTTAAACGGCTTCCCACAAAATCCTTGATCGTACAATATGCATATTATTATTATTATTGGATAGAAAACAGTCTATAGTTTCTATAGGAGTTGAAATTTTGTCTCTAAGTGGAACAGAGCCCATTCTACAGCAATTTCCCTGACATGGAGTCAGATTTGAGAAATGTTGGCCACTCTTCTGAAGTCAGTTAAAAGGGCACTGTCGTTGCTATGACTATATGGACACTTCTTACGTCTTCCCCTGGATGCCTTTACGTGATGACGATTCCAACGGGGTCGATTGCGCGTTCACAGGCCCTACAAATGAAAAAACCCTGAAGCTAGTCATTCTTTGGGAGCTGCGTCATGAGCCTAGAGGACACCGGCGCGCACCTGTTCCAAGCGTTAGTTTAGCCTGTTATATTTCTCCGGTCATCTTTTCACTCGTTATAGGAGTTAAAAACATCATAAGGTAGTTAATTTAAAGCGTTTTATAGCAATTTATATCCGTTTAGTGCGATTTTGGGACATTTATTTTTGCAACGATGTGAAAAGTTGGGCACGCTTTTCAGTTCATCCCGAACGCAGTTGACATTTCCACATGGCAAGAGGACAGCTTTCCACCAAAAGACGATTTCTCCCAAGAAAGGATCCTTTGCCCAAGATACTGATGGAAGAACAGCTCAAGGTAGGACATTTTTATTATGATAAATCGTGTTTCTGTCGAAACATTTTAGTGGCTTAGGACGCCATGTTTTTTGACGTAGCTTCGCTTGGCGCAAACTGTATTGAAAAGTAAGGATAAATTAAAAAATGTAATAACGCAATTGTATTAAGAATTAAATTGTCTATCAATCCCTGTCCACCCTATATTTTTTAGTCACGTTTATGAGTATTTATGTATAAGAGTAGATCACTGTCTAAGTGGCGCAAGGACTTTTTCTTTACCAGCTTGTCTACATTTCACATTGTCTAACCATGATTTTGGTGGCTAAATATAAACATTTTCGATCAAACTGTATATGCATGTTGTAATGTGATGTTACAGGAGTGTCATCGGAAGAATTCTGAGAAGGTTAGTGAAAAAATTAATATCTTTTGGCGATGTTGACTTTTATCGCTCACTTTGGCTAGAATCAATGCTGGGCTGCTAATTGCTATGTGCTAAGCTAATATAACGATTTATTGTGTTTTCGCTGTAAGACACTTAGAAAATCTGAAATATTGTCTGTATTCACAGGATCTGTGTCTTTCGATTCGTGTATGCTGTGTATTTTTACGAAATGTTTGATGATTAGTAGTTAGGTAAACACGTTGCTCATTGTAATTATTCTAGTCCATTTGTGATGGTGGGTGCAATTGTAAACTATGCCATCTACCTGAAATATGCACTTTTTTCTAACAAAACCTATCCCATACCATAAATATGTTATCAGACTGTCATCTAATGAGTTTTTTTGTTGGTTAGGGGCTATAAATATCTTAGTTTAGCCGAATTGGTGATGGCTACTGGTGTTGGTGGACAAATAAAAGATGGTGGATTATGCTAATGTGTTTTTAGGTAATAGATGTACATCTTTACATATTGTGTCTTCCCTGTAAAACATTTTAAAAATCGGAAATGTTGACTGGATTCACAAGATCTGTGTCTTTCATTAGCTGTATTGGACTTTAAAGTCACCAAAAATTTAATTTTCTGCCATGACTACAAGGTCCGATAGGAATTCAGGGAACTCAGTGTAGAACGCTGTATACGGCCCAGGAGGCCTGTAAACAATAGCTATAAAAAGTGATTGAGTAGGCTGCATAGATTTTATGACAAGAAGCTCAGAAGACAAAAATAGTATTTTTTTGTTATTTGAAATATGTTATCGTAAATGTTAGCAACACTTCTGCCTTTGCGGGATGCGCAGGGGATATGGTCACTGGTGTAACCAGTAGGAGAGGCCTCATTTAACACAGTAAATTCATCAGGTCTTAACCTGTCTAGGATCAGCGTGGCGCTAGCGGCACACCCCCCCCCCCCCACTGAAAAACCAGTGCCGCGAAATTCAAAAAAAATATTTTTTTAAAATATTTAACTTTCACACATTAAAGTCCAATACAGCTAATGAAAGACACAGATCTTATGAATCCAGTCAACATTTCCGATTTTTAAAATGTTTTACAGGGAAGACACAATATGTAAAGATGTACATCTATTACCTAAAAACACATTAGCATAATCCACCATCTTTTATTTGTCCACCAACACCAGTAGCCATCACCAATTCGGCTAAACTAAGATATTTATAGCCCCTAACCAACAAAAAAACTCATTAGATGACAGTCTGATAACATATTTATGGTATGGGATAGGTTTTGTTAGAAAAAAGTGCATATTTCAGGTATATGGCATAGTTTACAATTGCACCCACCATCACAAATGGACTAGAATAATTACAATGAGCAACGTGTTTACCTAACTACTAATCATCAAACATTTCGTAAAAATACACAGCATACACGAATCGAAAGACACAGATCCTGTGAATACAGACAATATTTCAGATTTTCTAAGTGTCTTACAGCGAAAACACAATAAATCGTTATATTAGCTTAGCACATAGCAATTAGCAGCCCAGCATTGATTCTAGCCAAAGTGAGCGATAAAAGTCAACATCGCCAAAAGATATTAATTTTTTCACTAACCTTCTCAGAATTCTTCCGATGACACTCCTGTAACATCACATTACAACATGCATATACAGTTTGATCGAAAATGTTTATATTTAGCCACCAAAATCATGGTTAGACAATGTGAAATGTAGACAAGCTGGTAAAGAAAACGTCCTTGCGCCATTTAGACAGTGATCTACTCTTATACATAAATACTCATAAACGTGACTAAAAAATATAGGGTGGACAGGGATTGATAGACAATTTAATTCTTAATACAATTGCGTTATTACATTTTTTAATTTATCCTTACTTTTCAATACAGTTTGCGCCAAGCGAAGCTACGTCAAAAAACATGGCGTCCTAAGCCACTAAAATGTTTCGACAGAAACACGATTTATCATAATAAAAATGTCCTACCTTGAGCTGTTCTTCCATCAGTATCTTGGGCAAAGGATCCTTTCTTGGGAGAAATCGTCTTTTGGTGGAAAGCTGTCCTCTTGCCATGTGGAAATGTCAACTACGTTCGGGATGAACTGAAAAGCGTACCCAACTTTTCACATCGTTGCAAAAATAAATGTCCCAAAATCGCACTAAACGGATATAAATTGCTATAAAACGCTTTAAATTAACTACTTTGTGATGTTTGTAACTCCTATAACGAGTGAAAAGATGACCGGAGAAATATAACAGGCTAAACTAACGCTTGGAACAGGAGAGGGTCGGTGTCTTCCACGCGCGTTACGCAGCAAGAAAAGACTTGCTAGCTAAAGGTTTTTTTCATTTGTAGGGCCTGTGAACGAGCAATCGAGCCCGTTGGAATCGTCATCACGTAAAGGCATCCAGGGGAAGACGTAAGAAGTGTCCGTATAGTCATAGCAACGACAGTGCCCGTTTAAATGACTTCAGAAAAGTGGCCAACGTTTCTCAAATCTGACTCCATGTCAGGGAAATTGCTGTAGAATGGGCTCTGTTCCACTTAGAGACAAAATTTCAACTCCTATAGAAACTATAGACTGTTTTCTATCCAATAATAATAATAATATGCATATTGTACGATCAAGGATTTTGTGGGAAGCCGTTTAAAAAATTAGCCACATTAGCATAAATAGTCTAAACAGCGCCCCCATCCCCAACAGGTTTAAGCCATGTTTCAGTCAGGCCAATCACATCAAGATTATGATCAGTGATTAGTTCATTGACTATAACAGCCTTGGAAGTGAGGGATCTAAAATTAAGTAGCCCTATTTTGAGATGTGAGATATCACAATCTCTTGCAATAATAACAGAAATGGAGGAGGTCTTTATTCCAGTGAGATTGCTAAGGCAAACACCGCCATGTTTAGTTTTGCCCAACCTAGATCGAGGCACAGACACAGTCTCAATAGGGATAGCTGAGCTGACTACACTGACTATGCTAGTGGCAGACTCCACTAAGCTGGCAGGCTGGCTAACAGTCTGCTGCCTGGCCTGCACCCTATCTCATTGTGGAGTTAGAGTAGCTTTGTCCAGCCCTGTCTATGTTCATATATAAGATGAGAGCACCCCTCCAGCTAGGATGGAGTCCGTCACTCCTCAGCAGGCCAGGCTTGGTCCCGTTTGTGGGTGAGTCCCAGAAAGAGGGACAATTATCTACAAATTCTATCTTTTGGAAGGGGCAGAAAACACTTTTCAACCAGCGCTTGAGTTGTGAGACTCTGTTGTAGAGCTCATCAATCCCCCTAATTGGGAGGGGGCCAGAGATAATTATTCAATGCCGACACATCTTTCTAGCTGATTTATACGCTGAAGCTATGTTGCGCTTGGTGATGCCGATGTGGATAACAATATCCCTATACTCTCTACACTCGCCAGTTTCACCCTTAGCCAGCACCATCTTCAGATTAGCCTTAACGTTGGTAGCCCTGCCCCCAGGTAAACAGTGTAGGATCTTCAGATTAGCCTTAACCTGTTGGGGATGGGGGCGCTGTTTAGACTATTTATGCTAATGTGGCTAATTTTTTAAACGGCTTCCCACAAAATCCTTGATCGTACAATATGCATATTATTATTATTATTGGATAGAAAACAGTCTATAGTTTCTATAGGAGTTGAAATTTTGTCTCTAAGTGGAACAGAGCCCATTCTACAGCAATTTCCCTGACATGGAGTCAGATTTGAGAAACGTTGGCCACTTTTCTGAAGTCATTTAACCTGTCTAGGATCAGCGTGGCGCTAGCGGCACACCCCCCCCCCCCCCACTGAAAAACCAGTGCCGCGAAATTCAAAAAAAATATTTTTTTAAAATATTTAACTTTCACACATTAAAGTCCAATACAGCTAATGAAAGACACAGATCTTATGAATCCAGTCAACATTTCCGATTTTTAAAATGTTTTACAGGGAAGACACAATATGTAAAGATGTACATCTATTACCTAAAAACACATTAGCATATTCCACCATCTTTTATTTGTCCACCAACACCAGTAGCCATCACCAATTCGGCTAAACTAAGATATTTATAGCCCCTAACCAACAAAAAAACTCATTAGATGACAGTCTGATAACATATTTATGGTATGGGATAGGTTTTGTTAGAAAAAAGTGCATATTTCAGGTAGATGGCATAGTTTACAATTGCACCCACCATCACAAATGGACTAGAATAATTACAATGAGCAACGTGTTTACCTAACTACTAATCATCAAACATTTCGTAAAAATACACAGCATACACGAATCGAAAGACACAGATCCTGTGAATACAGACAATATTTCAGATTTTCTAAGTGTCTTACAGCGAAAACACAATAAATCGTTATATTAGCTTAGCACATAGCAATTAGCAGCCCAGCATTGATTCTAGCCAAAGTGAGCGATAAAAGTCAACATCGCCAAAAGATATTAATTTTTTCACTAACCTTCTCAGAATTCTTCCGATGACACTCCTGTAACATCACATTACAACATGCATATACAGTTTGATCGAAAATGTTTATATTTAGCCACCAAAATCATGGTTAGACAATGTGAAATGTAGACAAGCTGGTAAAGAAAACGTCCTTGCGCCACTTAGACAGTGATCTACTCTTATACATAAATACTCATAAACGTGACTAAAAAATATAGGGTGGACAGGGATTGATAGACAATTTAATTCTTAATACAATTGCGTTATTACATTTTTTAATTTATCCTTACTTTTCAATACAGTTTGCGCCAAGCGAAGCTACGTCAAAAAACATGGCGTCCTAAGCCACTAAAATGTTTCGACAGAAACACGATTTATCATAATAAAAATGTCCTACCTTGAGCTGTTCTTCCATCAGTATCTTGGGCAAAGGATCCTTTCTTGGGAGAAATCGTCTTTTGGTGGAAAGCTGTCCTCTTGCCATGTGGAAATGTCAACTACGTTCGGGATGAACTGAAAAGCGTGACCAACTTTTCACATCGTTGCAAAAATAAATGTCCCAAAATCGCACTAAACGGATATAAATTGCTATAAAACGCTTTAAATTAACTACTTTGTGATGTTTGTAACTCCTATAACGAGTGAAAAGATGACCGGAGAAATATAACAGGCTAAACTAATGCTTGGAACAGGAGAGGGTCGGTGTCTTCCACGCGCGTTACGCAGCAAGAAAAGACTTGCTAGCTAAAGGTTTTTTTCATTTGTAGGGCCTGTGAACGAGCAATCGAGCCCGTTGGAATCGTCATCACGTAAAGGCATCCAGGGGAAGACGTAAGAAGTGTCCGTATAGTCATAGCAACGACAGTGCCCGTTTAAATGACTTCAGAAAAGTGGCCAACGTTTCTCAAATCTGACTCCATGTCAGGGAAATTGCTGTAGAATGGGCTCTGTTCCACTTAGAGACAAAATTTCAACTCCTATAGAAACTATAGACTGTTTTCTATCCAATAATAATAATAATATGCATATTGTACGATCAAGGATTTTGTGGGAAGCCGTTTAAAAAATTAGCCACATTAGCATAAATAGTCTAAACAGCGCCCCCATCCCCAACAGGTTAAACGGGCACTGTCGTTGCTATGACTATACGGACACTTCTTACGTCTTCCCCTGGATGCCTTTACGTGATGACGATTCCAACGGGCTCGATTGCTCGTTCACAGGCCCTACAAATGAAAAAAACCTTTAGCTAGCAAGTCTTTTCTTGCTGCGTAACGCGCGTGGAAGACACCGACCCTCTCCTGTTCCAAGCGTTAGTTTAGCCTGTTATATTTCTCCGGTCATCTTTTCACTCGTTATAGGAGTTACAAACATCACAAAGTAGTTAATTTAAAGCGTTTTATAGCAATTTATATCCGTTTAGTGCGATTTTGGGACATTTATTTTTGCAACGATGTGAAAAGTTGGTCACGCTTTTCAGTTCATCCCGAACGTAGTTGACATTTCCACATGGCAAGAGGACAGCTTTCCACCAAAAGACGATTTCTCCCAAGAAAGGATCCTTTGCCCAAGATACTGATGGAAGAACAGCTCAAGGTAGGACATTTTTATTATGATAAATCGTGTTTCTGTCGAAACATTTTAGTGGCTTAGGACGCCATGTTTTTTGACGTAGCTTCGCTTGGCGCAAACTGTATTGAAAAGTAAGGATAAATTAAAAAATGTAATAACGCAATTGTATTAAGAATTAAATTGTCTATCAATCCCTGTCCACCCTATATTTTTTAGTCACGTTTATGAGTATTTATGTATAAGAGTAGATCACTGTCTAAGTGGCGCAAGGACGTTTTCTTTACCAGCTTGTCTACATTTCACATTGTCTAACCATGATTTTGGTGGCTAAATATAAACATTTTCGATCAAACTGTATATGCATGTTGTAATGTGATGTTACAGGAGTGTCATCGGAAGAATTCTGAGAAGGTTAGTGAAAAAATTAATATCTTTTGGCGATGTTGACTTTTATCGCTCACTTTGGCTAGAATCAATGCTGGGCTGCTAATTGCTATGTGCTAAGCTAATATAACGATTTATTGTGTTTTCGCTGTAAGACACTTAGAAAATCTGAAATATTGTCTGTATTCACAGGATCTGTGTCTTTCGATTCGTGTATGCTGTGTATTTTTACGAAATGTTTGATGATTAGTAGTTAGGTAAACACGTTGCTCATTGTAATTATTCTAGTCCATTTGTGATGGTGGGTGCAATTGTAAACTATGCCATCTACCTGAAATATGCACTTTTTTCTAACAAAACCTATCCCATACCATAAATATGTTATCAGACTGTCATCTAATGAGTTTTTTTGTTGGTTAGAGGCTATAAATATCTTAGTTTAGCCGAATTGGTGATGGCTACTGGTGTTGGTGGACAAATAAAAGATGGTGGAATATGCTAATGTGTTTTTAGGTAATAGATGTACATCTTTACATATTGTGTCTTCCCTGTAAAACATTTTAAAAATCGGAAATGTTGACTGGATTCATAAGATCTGTGTCTTTCATTAGCTGTATTGGACTTTAATGTGTGAAAGTTAAATATTTTAAAAAAATATTTTTTTTGAATTTCGCGGCACTGGTTTTTCAGTGGGGGGGGGGGGGGAGTGCCGCTAGCGGCACGCTGATCCTAGACAGGTTAACGTCGGTAGCCCTGCTCCCTGGTAAACAGTGTATGATCGCTGGATGATTCTTTTTAAGTCTAATACTGTGGGTAATGGAGTCGCCAATGACTAGCGTGTTCAATTTGTCAGAGCTAATGGTGGGAGGCTTCGGCGTCTCAGACCCCGTAACGGGTGGAGGAGAGACCAGAGAAGACTCGGCCTCTGACTGACTCCGACTCGTGGCTTAATGGGGAGAACCTGTTTAAAGTTTCTGTCAACTGAATGAGCGACACCGGTTGAGCATTCCTACAACATTTCCTTCCAGAAGCCATGAGAAAATTGTCCGGCTGCGGGGACTGTGCTTGGGGATTTATACTACTATCTGTACTTATTAGTGACACATACGCTGTTTCATCCTTTCCTACACTTAAATTACCCTTGCCTGACGATTGCGTCTGAAGCTGGGCTTGCAGCACGGCTATCCTCGCCATAAGGCGATCGTTCTCCTGTATATTATGAGTACAGCGACTGCAATTAGAAGGCATAATGTTAATGTTACTACTTAGCTTCGGCTGGTGGAGGTCCTGTAGAACCATGTCCAGATAAACCGTCCGGGGTGAAAAAGTTGAATGAAACAAGTTGAGCGAGGGAAAAATAAAAATATAAAACGGTAAAGTTGCCAGGTAGCAAAGAAACGTTAGCAACAAACCTCACAGCAGCACACAACAAGTCTACATGTTGTGACCGGAAATGACGGTAGAATGCCTTCGCCAGCCGCCCCCAAAAAACTATAACTAGAACATACAGTAGATGTTACACATTAGTTGTGGTGTCACCAACTGGCCAGATAGTGTCAGTATAACCCATTTGATAAGTTGGGGTACTTGCAATGCTGTCTTTACTGTGTCCTGTATACAATTTCCCCCGGTTTTCTCCACTTGGCTTTAGCGCAGCGGTCTAACAGTCTTGTAGCACGCTGACAAATTTCACCCTTTATTCTCCTCTAGGCTTAACCTGTCTAGGATCAGCGTGGCGCTAGCGGCACACCCCCCCCCCCCCACTGAAAAACCAGTGCCGCGAAATTCAAAAAAAATATTTTTTTAAAATATTTAACTTTCACACATTAAAGTCCAATACAGCTAATGAAAGACACAGATCTTGTGAATCCAGTCAACATTTCCGATTTTTAAAATGTTTTACAGGGAAGACACAATATGTAAAGATGTACATCTATTACCTAAAAACACATTAGCATAATCCACCATCTTTTATTTGTCCACCAACACCAGTAGCCATCACCAATTCGGCTAAACTAAGATATTTATAGCCCCTAACCAACAAAAAAACTCATTAGATGACAGTCTGATAACATATTTATGGTATGGGATAGGTTTTGTTAGAAAAAAGTGCATATTTCAGGTAGATGGCATAGTTTACAATTGCACCCACCATCACAAATGGACTAGAATAATTACAATGAGCAACGTGTTTACCTAACTACTAATCATCAAACATTTCGTAAAAATACACAGCATACACGAATCGAAAGACACAGATCCTGTGAATACAGACAATATTTCAGATTTTCTAAGTGTCTTACAGCGAAAACACAATAAATCGTTATATTAGCATAGCACATAGCACATAGCAGCCCAGCATTGATTCTAGCCAAAGTGGGCGATAACGTCAACATCGCCAAAAATATATTAATTTTTTCACTAACCTTCTCAGAATTCTTCAGATGACACTCCTGTAACATCATATTACACAATCCATATAGAGTTTGATCGAAAATGTTTATATTTAGCCACCAAAATCATGGTTAGACAATGTGAAATGTAGCTCAGCTGGTCAGAAAATGTCCTTGCGCCACTTAGACAGTGATCTACTCTTATACATAAATACTCATAAACGTGACTAAAAAATATAGGGTGGACAGGGATTGATAGACAATTTAATTCTTAATACAATTGCGTTATTACATTTTTTAATTTATCCTTACTTTTCAATACAGTTTGCGCCAAGCGAAGCTACGTCAAAAAACATGGCGTCCTAAGCCACTAAAATGTTTCGACAGAAACACGATTTATCATAATAAAAATGTCCTACCTTGAGCTGTTCTTCCATCAGTATCTTGGGCAAAGGATCCTTTCTTGGGAGAAATCGTCTTTTGGTGGAAAGCTGTCCTCTTGCCATGTGGAAATGTCAACTGCGTTCGGGATGAACTGAAAAGCGTGCCCAACTTTTCACATCGTTGCAAAAATAAATGTCCCAAAATCGCACTAAACGGATATAAATTGCTATAAAACGCCTTAAATTAACTACCTTATGATGTTTTTAACTCCTAAAACGAGTGAAAAGATGACCGGAGAAATATAACAGGCTAAACTAACGCTTGGAACAGGTGCGCTCCGGTGTCCTCTAGGCTCATGACGCAGCTCCCAAAGAATGACTAGCTTCAGGGTTTTTTCATTTGTAGGGCCTGTGAACGAGCAATCGACCCCGTTGGAATCGTCATCACGTAAAGGCATCCAGGGGAAGACGTAAGAAGTGTCCGTATAGTCATAGCAACGACAGTGCCCTTTTAAATGACTTCAGAAGAGTGGCCAACATTTCTCAAATCTGACTCCATGTCAGGGAAATTGCTGTAGAATGGGCTCTGTTCCACTTAGAGACAAAATTTCAACTCCTATAGAAACTATAGACTGTTTTCTATCCAATAATAATAATAATATGCATATTGTACGATCAAGGATTTTGTGGGAAGCCGTTTAAAAAATTAGCCAAATTAGCATAAGTAGTCTAAACAGCGCCCCCATCCCCAACAGGTTAAGCTCAGCGGACAGACACTCTTGTGGCACGCTGACAAATTTCCGCCTTTATTCTCCTCTAGGCTTTAGCTCAGCGGACTGACACTCTTGAGGCACGCTGACAAATTTCCCCCTTTATTCTCTTCTAGGCTTTCCGCACATGGCAGCTTATTGTCATTGTTGCTATCTAAAAATCCAAGATAGTGTAGCAGTCGGATGTCTGTTTTGTTCGTCTTGTCCCATCCCGTGTAAATATCCTTTTTCTTCGAATATATATTTTACATTTTTAATCTCAATTTCCATCTATGTACTGAACATACTCTCCTGCAACCCGCAACACCCAATGTGGTACGGATCTGCTATTGTTAATACTTTAGAACCGGAACCCCCCCTCAGAAGCTAGACAGCTAACTAGCTACTGGCTAGTAGTCAGTTAGCCACGCTAGCGGTCATCACCGTTAACTCGGACATCTGCCAGCCTCAGCCCGGTCAATTCCTGCCAGTTTGCACAGCGCGATATCAACCCAGAGCATATCGGACTGCTTTTCTCAGACAATTCCTGGGCTTCAATTACCTATTTTGTCAATTGGCCTGGACCCTTTGCTGCCGACACGGAGCTCCGCCGATCCATCACAACTGGTCTGCCGACGTAACCGTCCAAGGGGGTTTCAACAGGCTCTCCCGTTGCGACGTCCCCCTGAGGCCCATCTATTAGCCTGCCTTCCCTGGCCTGCTAGCTGTCTGAATCGCTGTGCCTCCAGCTCGCCTAGCTACAAACTGGACCCTATGATCACTCGGCTACACATGCATCTCCCTAATGTCAATATGCCTTGTCTATTGCTGTTTTGGTTAGTGATGTTTGTCTTATTTCTCTGTAGAGCCTCCAGCCCTGCTCAATATGACTTAGCTAGCCCTTTTGTTCCACCCCCCCCATACATGCGGTGACCTCACCTGGGTTAAATGGTGCCTCTAGAGACAAAACCTATCTCATCGTCACTCAATGCCTAGGCTTACCTCCACTGTACTCACATCCCTTGTCTGTACATTATGCCTTGAATCTATTCTTCCGCGCCCAGAAATCTGCTGCTTTTACTCTCTGTTCCCGAACACACTAGACAATCAGTTCTTTTAGCCCTTTGCCGTACTCTTATCCTACTCCTCCTCTGTTCCTCTGGTGATGTAGAGGTTAACCCAGGCCTTGCAGCCCTCAGCACCACTCCCATTTCCCAGGCGCTCTCATTTGTTGACTTCTGTAACCGTAAAAGCATTGGTTTCATGCATGTTAACATTAGAAGCCTCCTCCCTAAGTTTGTTTTATTCATTGCTTTAGCACACTCCACCAACCTGGATGTCCTAGCCTAACTATAACATTTTCTGACAAGATAGAACTGCCAAAGGCGCCAGAGTCACAATCTACTGCAGAGAGTTCTGTCATACTATCCAGGTCTGTTCCCAAACAATTCAAGCTTCTACTTTAAAAAATCCACCTTTCCAGAAACAAGTCTCTCACCATTGCCGCTTGTTATAAACCCCCTTCAGCCCCCAGCTGTGTCCTGGATACCATATGTGAATTGATCGCCCCCCATCTATCTTCAGAGTTCATACTGTTAGGTGACCTAAACGGGGGCATGCTTAACACCCTGGCCGCCCTACAATCTAAGCTAGATGCTCTCAATCTCACACAAATTATCAAGGAACATACCAGGTACAACCCTAAATCCGTAACCATGGGCACCCTCTTAGATATCATCCTGACCAACCTGCCCTCTAAATACACCTCTGCTGTCTTCAACCAGGATCTCAGCGATCACTGCCTCATTGCCTGCGTCTGTAATGGGTCCACCGTCAAACGACCACCCGTCATCACTGTCAAACGCTCCCTAAAGCACTTCAGCGAGCAGGCCTTTCTAATCGGCCTGGCCGGGGTATCTTGGAATGACATTGGAAGGATATTGACCTCATCCCGTCAGTAGAGGATGCCTGATTTCTCTTCAAAAGTGCTTTCCTCTCTGTCTTAAATAAGCATGCCCCATTCAAAAAATGTAGAACTAAGAACAGATATAGACCTTGATTCACCCCAGACTTGACTGCCCTTGACCAGCACAAATATACTAAGTCCGTTAGGAAAGCTAAGGCTATCTTTTTCAAACAGAAATTTGCTTCCTGTAGCACTGATTCCAAAAAGTTGGGACACTATAATGTCCATGGAGATTAAGAACAGCTCTTCCCAGCTGCCCTCTGCACTCAGGATAGGAAACACTGTCACCAACGATAAATCTAAATCAAAAATAATTAGAAAAAGCAATAATTTCAAGAAGCATTTATCTACGGCTAGCCATGCTTTCCACCTGGCTACCCCTACCCCGGCCAACAACTCAGCACCCCCTGCAGCAAATCCAAGTTAATAAACAGATCACCGACCATTTAGAATCCCACCTTACCGTCTCCACTATGCAATCTGATTTCCGGGCTGGTCATGGGTGCACCTCAGCCATACTCAAGGTCCTAAACTATATCATAACCGCCATCGATAAAAGACAGCCGTCTTCATCAACCTGGCCAAGGCTTTCGACTCTGTCAATCACAGCATTCTTATAGACAGACTTAATAGCCTTGGCTTCTCAAATGACTGCCTCACCTGGTTCACCAACTACTTCTCAGATAGAGTTCAGTGTGTCAAATCGGAGGGCCTGTTGTCCGGACCTCTGGCAGTCTCTATGGGGGTGCCACAGGGTTCAATTCTCGGGCCGACTCTTTTCTCTGTAAATGTCAATGATGTTGCTCTTGCTGCTGGTGATTCTCTAATCCATCCCTAATCAGACGACACCATTCTGTATACATCTGGCCCTTGTTTGGACACTGTGCTAACAAACCTCCAAACGAGCTTCAACGCCATACAACACTCCTTCCGTGGCCTCCAAATGCTTTAAATGCTAGTAAAACTAAGTGCATGCTCTTCAACCGATTGCTGCCCGCATCCTCCCGCCTGACTAGCATCACTACTCTGGGCGGTTCTGACCTAGAATATGTGGACAACTACAAATACCTAGGTGTCTGGTTAGACTGTAAACTCTCCTTCCAGACTACATTATTTAGCATCTCCAATCCAAAATTAAATCTAGAATCGGCTTCCTATTTCGCAACAAAGCCTCCTTCACTCATGCTGCCAAACATACCCTTGTAAAACTGACTATCCTACTGATCTATGACTTCGGCGATGTCATTTACAAAATAGCCCCCAACACTCTATTCAGCAAACTGGAAGTAATCTATTACAGTGGGGTGGCGGATAGCCTAGTGGTTAGAGAGTTGGACTAGTACCCGGAAGGTTGCAAGATCAAATCCCTGAGCTGACAAGGTAAAAATGTCCTTCTGCTCCTGAAAAAGGCAGTTAACCCAATGTTCATGGACCCTCATTGAAAATTAGAATTTGTTCTTAACTGACTTGCCTAGGTAAATTTAAAAAAGTGCCCTCTTTTGTCACCAAATATATATACACAAAATGTTTAGGTGGTCTATTTAAAGCTATTTTACGCTAAATAAAAACAACATCATAAAACAAAACGTTTTTTAAAGTTATAAAAATAGAATATGAATGGCCGGTTTCCTGGACTTAAAACAAGCTCAATGGAGAATCTCCACTGAAAAATATTTTTAGTCCAGGACTAGGCTTAATATTCGGGAAACCACCCTAAAATGATTAGTGGAACATTCAGTCAGTCCGTATATTATTGCTGAATGTTTTCTCATCGTCAGTATCACGGTTCAGAGCATAAAGACCTGCCATATCCTTCTTCATCATGGGAAGATCATCTGCTGGCCGACAGATCACCTCGAGGCGCTGGAGAAGTAAAGCGGTATCAATATAAGTATAATCAATTTGCAGTGAAAGCATTCTTCAAAATGTATCTCAGAATAGTTAAAAAATATGAGACAGGCCCAGATGAAATGTCCCAGCCTTATTGATCGGATTGTCATAATTTATTTTATTTTATCTAGCAGCAATAAGAATTCTCTTTCAAGTGCTAAATATTCAAGAGAAAAACTAAAATGCCATTGCCAGAAATGTCCCATTGCCTCGGTACAGTTTATAGACCATAGTAATGGGGATGAGAGAGAGGGAGGACATAGCCAGGAACCAGCCCAGCCCGTAGGCCCACCACGGGTACACATAGGTGTTGTTGAACTTCAGAGGGTTGTACTTCAGCAGCGACAACACAAAGGTTCCCTGGAAGAGGAAATAGATGTCCAAAATATGTTGTTTCGTTCTTATCTCGTCTTATTTTATATTAATAGAGTATGGTATTGTAAGCAACTGCAATTGTGAAATTATATCCATAAATGTAAGCAAAATAATGATAGAAATGGACTTGGACCTGAAGTCACTGTGCACATAGTAGGGGTGAGGTATAGCCAACAGTACTTCACCAGAGACTTGGGCCTGTAGCCAATCATATCCTCAATGTTGACACAGAAACGTTTAGCACCTTGGACAGAGACAGACAGGTGTACTCATGAACAGTTTCCTTGTTTTTAAAGGGATAGTTAAAAGGAACTATAACTATGAACTATAACAAAATACTTGAGAATGAGAATAAATATGGTGATGAAGCTAGTTTTCCATATTGGTGTATTACCATATATCCATCCAACACTGAGTGACGGAATATGGAGAGGACTAGCAGAGTGGCACCACTGCACACATAATGATCAAACAGCTGGATGATGTAGAGGCCACACTGCAGCGAAATAGACATTCATTACAACTCATTTGAGATATTTAGTTTGACAAAAAGCCTTGCTTAGACACCCTTTTATCCCCACCCTTTCATCGCTGATTGTTTTAAAGTTATTTTACCTCTACTTACCTCAAATCAAAGTTTATTGGTCACGTGCACAGTTTAGCAGATGTTGTAGCAGGTGCAGCAAAATGCTAGTGTTACTAGCTCAGAACAGTGCAGTAAAAATGTAAAATCAAGTACACAAATAGAAATAAAAAACTAGAAACACGAATAAGGTAAAAAATAACACACAAAAAACTGAATTACTGTAAAGTTGTCAAGGAGATAGAAGAACAAATGAGATGGCGACCTGTTTCTATCAGAGAACCACTTTCACCTATCATCACACAACAACAATGGTTTGAGAGCTTTTTTTGCAGCGGTGACCTGTGTCTGTGACCTCTCACCTCTGTGACCATGATGAGTCTGACCAGGCAGCAGCAGCAGCAGCTCCCTCCGGTAGCCCTTTCTGAGGACGTTGAGGTAGATGTCCGTTACCGAGGTCATAAGGCTCTCAAGGCCGACAAACTGGAGAACTTGAGAAAGAGGGTAATGTACATGGGAAGGAAGAGGGAGGGGCACAGCAGGGACAGGACACCTAGATGGAGGGTGTGGTGGGTGTTGAGCTCTTACCTGGCTGTCCAATCCTAACAGGATGATCATGGTGAAGAAACACACAGCCCAGAACTGACGGCAGGGGAGCAGGGACACTGCCTGGGAGTACACTATGAACACCAGGCCAGGACCTGCAGTAGGGCAACAAGACAAATCGTTACAGTATATCTGTACCTCTGTACCAAATGTAATTCAATTGAACTAATTAAATGAAATATTCTGTTACGTGTAATAGTATGTCAGCAAAGTTGATGATTCCATGAGGCGAGACAGTGCTTCCACCAAACAAGGTGAAGGTGTATTGAAAAAAATGTCAGTTGAGGGAAGTGTGAGCTGTGACTACTTTACCCAGCTAAAGCAGATGGGCCATTGCTGATGGTTAAAGTGGAGGCTGAGGATAACATAGAAAACCAGATACTGTTCGTCTTAAAAATTACACTGCTCAAAAAATAAAGGGAACACTAAAATAACACATCCTAGATCTGAATGAATGAAATATTCTTATTAAATACTTTTTTCTTTACATAGTTGAATGTGCTGACAACAAAATCACACAAAAATTATCAATGGAAATCAAATTTAATCAACCCACGGAGGTCTGGATTTGGAGTCACACTCAAAATTAAAGTGGAAAACCACACTACAGGCTGATCCAACTTTGATGTAATGTCCTTAAAACAAGTAAAAATGAGGCTAGGTAGTGTGTGTGGCCTCCACGTGCCTGTATTTTTTATTTCTTTTTATTTTACCATTATTTTACCAGGTAAGTTGACTGAGAACACGTTCTCATTTGCAGCAACGACCTGGGGAATAGTTACAGGGGAGAGGAGGGGGATGAATGAGCCAATTGTAAACTGGGGATTATTAGGTGACCATGATGGTTTGAGGGCCAGATTGGGAATTTTAGCCAGGACACCGGGGTTAACACCCCTACTCTTACGATAATTGCCATGGGATCTTTAATGACCTCAGAGAGTCAGGACACCCGTTTAACGTCCCATCCGAAAGACGGCACCCTACACAGGGCAGTGTACTCACTGCCCTGGGGCATTGGGATAATTTTTAGACCAGAGGAAAGAGTGCCTCCTACTGGCCCTCCAACACCACTTCCAGCAGCATCTGGTCTCCCATCCAGGGACTGACCAGGACCAACCCTGCTTAGCTTCAGAAGCAAGCCAGCAGTGGTATGCAGGGTGGTATGCTGCTGGCTATGACCTCCCTACAACGCCTGGGCATGCTCCTGATGAGATGGCGGATGGTCTCCTGAGGGATCTCCTCCCAGACCTGGACTAAAGCATCTGCCAACTCCTGGACAGTCTGTGGTGCAACGTGGCGTTGGTGGATGGAGCGAGACATGATGTCCCAGATGTGCTCAATTGGATTCAAGTCTGGGGAACGGGCGGGCCAGTCCATAGCATCAATGCCTTCCTCTTGAAGGAACTGCTGACACACTCCAGCCACATGAGGTCTAGCATTGTCTTGCATTAGGAGGAACCCAGGGCCAACCGCACCAGCATATGGTCTCACAAGGGGTCTGAGGATCTCATCTCGGTACCAAATGGCAGTCAGGCTACCTCTGGCGAGCACATGGAGGGCTGTGCGGCCCCCCAAAGAAATGCCACCCCACACCATGACTGACCCACCGCCAAACCGGTCATGCTGGAGGATGTTACAGGCAGCAGAACATTCTCCACGGCGTCTCCAGACTCTGTCACATCTGTCACATGTGCTCAGTGTGAACCTGCTTTCATCTGTGAAGAGCACAGGGCGCAGTGGCGAATTTGCCAATCTTGGTGTTCTCTGGCAAATGACAAACGTCCTGCACGGTGTTGGGCCGTAAGCACAACCCCCACCTGTGGACGTCGGGCCCTCATGGAACTCTCATGGAGTCTGTTTCTGACCGTTTGAGCAGACACATGCACATTTGTGGCCTGCTGGAGGTCATTTTGCAGGGCTCTGGCAGTGCTCCTCCTTGCACAAAGGCGGAGGTAGCGGTCCTGCTGCTGGGTTGTTGCCCTCCTACGGCCTCCTCCACGTCTCCTGATGTACTGGCCTGTCTCCTGGTAGCGCCTCCATGCTCTGGACACTACGCTGACAGACACAGCAAACCTTCTTGCCACAGCTCGCATTGATGTGCCATCCTGGATGAGCTGCACTACCTGAGCCACTTGTGTGGGTTGTAGACTCCGTCTCATGCTACCACTAGAGTGAAAGCACCGCCAGCATTCAAAGTGACCAAAACATCAGCCAGGAAGCATAGGAACTGAGAAGTGGTCTGTGGTCACCACCTGCAGAACCACTCCTTTATTGGGGGTGTCTTGCTTATTGCCTATAATTTCCACCTGTTGTCTATTCCATTTGCACAACAGCATGTGAAATGTATTGTCAATCAGTGTTGCTTCCTAAGTGGACAGTTTGATTTCACAGAAGTGTGATTGACTTGGAGTTACATTGTGTTGTTTAATTGTTCCCTTTATTTTTTGAGCAGTGTATTTTTCTCTCAGCTTTCCGCTCTCTCAGTTTAGGTAAATCAATGAGCTAGTTCAGGGCTACAACAAAATAGTGAAATGTCTGGGTGTCCCCAAAGCGAGGTTTGGATACCACTGCTTTAGAGTGTCACCTGACTCAGCAAATACAAAGATGTCCATACCCTGTTCTCCAGCCATATAACCCAGTATTGAGAAGATGGTAAAACCAGACACAAAGCTGGTACCACTGTTCAACAAGCACAGACAGAAAGGCTCAAAATCGCAGAACAAGTTTTCAACATATTAGGTCACCATCCTCTTTCACACACATTATTGTTGTCATTGGCAAGGGTCTAATAAGATTTAAATACAGTTGCTTAACGTTCAGGGCAATTGAGGTAATACAACATTCCATGTCATAAATCTTCCTGGCATAGCTGAATGAGCCAACTGTGCAAGATCTTCACTGTGCCAAATCAATACTGAGAATTCTAAATCAAACCCACACCCTAATACTGAAGACTCACTTATAACAGTTGTTGTTGTATTTGTTGTAGCTTCTGAGAGAAATCAGGTATCCCAAGCATATGTGGTACGAAAACAATCCATTGAAGACAAATGAGAGTCATAAACTGAACATTCAGGTATCCCAAGCATATGATGAGGTAAGATGTGGTGAGACTGGAGGACTCAGAGTGACGGTTTCCTTGACACCGATCAAGCATACCCCTGGACTTAGAAAGGATGTTCAATGGAAATTCTCAATTTAAAATCCTTTTTAGTCCAGGCCTAGACTGTATCTCTGTCCGGGAAACTGGCCTATAGACTTACACTACAGATAATACCTGTGGATCAGCTAGCCGTGTTGCATTGGGATTTCATCTATACTTCCAGGTACAGTAGGATCCCTCCTCATGCTACTGGTGCAAATAGAGAGAGACAGTTTCATCATAGCGCTTGATGGTTTTTGCGACTGCACTTGAAGAAAAGTTATTGAAATATTCCAGATTGACTGACTTTCATGTCTCCTGTTTGGGATAGGGGGCAGCATTTTCATGTTTGGATGAAAAACGTGCCCAGAGTAAACTTTCTGCTACTCAGTCCCAGAAGCTAATATATGCATATTATTAGTATATTTGGATAGAAAACACTCTGAAGTTTCTAAAACAGTTTGAATGATGTCTGTGAGTATAACAGAACTCATATGGCAGGCGAAAACCTGAGAAAAATCCAACCAGGAAGTGGGAAATCTGAGGTTTGTAGTTTTTCGACTCATTGCCTTTCTAATATACAGTGTCTATGGGGTCATACTGCACTTCCTAAGGCTTTTACTAGATGTCAACAGTCTTTAGAACCTTGTTTATGGCTTCTACTGTGAAGGAGGGGGGAATGAGAGCTGTTTCAACCAGGTGTCTGGCAGAATGCCATGTGCTGGTCACGCGCATAGCCGTGGGAGCGACCTGCATTCCATTGCATTTCTAAAGACAAAGAAATTATCCGGTTGACACATTATTGAAGATTTATGTTAAAAACATCCTAAAGATTGATTCTATACATTGTTTGACATGTTTCTACGAACTGTAACGGAACTTTTTTGACTTTTCGTCTGAACTTTCGCCTGGACTTGCCCGCGCCTCGTGAGTTTGGATTGTGAACTGAACGCACTAACAAAAAGGAGGTATTTGGACATAAATGATGGACTTTATCGAACAAAACAAACATTTATTGTGGAACTGGGATTCCTAGGAGTGCATTCTGATGAGGATCATCAAAGGTAAGTGAATATTTATATTGCTATTTCTGACTTCTGTTGACTCCACAACATGGCGGGTACCTGTATAGCTTGTTTTTGTGTCTGAGCGACGTACTCAGATTATTGCATGGTGTGCTTTTTCCGTAAAGTTTTTGAAATCTAACACAGCGGTTGCATTGAGAAGTATATCTTTAATTCTGTGCAAAACAGTTGTATCTTTAATCAAAGTTTATGAGTATTTCTGTAAATTGATGTGACTCTCTGAAAATTCGCCGGATGGTTTCGAGGCACAACATTACTGACCATAACGCGTCAATGTAAACTGAGATTTTTGGATATAAATATGAACTTTATCGTACCAAACATAAATGTATTGTGTACCATGAAGTCCTATGAGTGCCATCTGATGAAGATAATCAAAGGTTAGTGATTAATTTTATCTCTATTTCTGCTTTTTGTGACTCCTCTCTTGGCCTGGAAAATGGCTGAATTTTGTTTTTGTGACTAGGCTCTGACATAACATAATCATATGGTGTGCTTTCGCTGTAAAGCCTTTTGGAAATTGGACACGATGGGTAGATTAACAAGAAGTTAAGCTTTAATTTGGTGAATTGCACTTGTGAATGTAGGAAAGTTACATATTTAAAAAAAATATTTTTCAATTTCCCGCTCTGCCTTTTCAGCGGGATGTTGGAACCCCTAGCCATAAGAAGTTTTAAAGTAATGATGGACTGTCATTTATCTTTGCTTATTTGAGCTGTTCTTGCCATAATATGGACTTGGTATTTTACGAAATAGGGCAATCTTCTGTATACCAACCCTGCCTTGTCACAACACAACTGATTGGCTCAAACGCATTCAAAAGGAAAGAAATTCCACAAATGAACTTTTAACAATGCATACCTGTTAATAGAAACGCATTCCAGGTGACTACCTCATGAAGCTTGTTGAGAGAATGCCAAGAGTGTGCAAAGCTGTCATCAAGGCAAAGAATTGCTATTTGAGGAATGTCAAATATTTAATACATTTAGATTTTGACACTTTTTTGGTTACTTTATGTTTCCATATGTGTTTATTCATAGTTCTGATGTCTTCACTGTTGTTCTACAATGTAAATCAAATCCAAGTTTATTTGTCATGTGCGCCGAATACAACAGGTTGTAGACCTTACAGTGACATGCTTACTTACAGGCTCTAACCAATAGTGCAAAAAAGGTATTAGGTAAACAATAGGTAGGTAAAGATAGGTAGACACACAATGCAAATAGTCCGGGTAGCCAGATGTAGAATGTAGAAAATAAAAAAATTAAGAAAAACCCTTGAATGAATATGTGTGCCCAAACGTTTCTCACTTGGTGATGTCCGTAGGACCGAAAAAAATTGAATGCAACAAACATGTCTGTGTCACTAATAAATTCAGTCATGGGTGGTAACTCTACAATTTATTTGAAAAGCACTCTGGGAAATATTTGAATAAGGCTTTACAATAAGACTGTGTTAATTTAACGCTATTACGATATCTTTATGGGTCTAGAGACTCAACTCTTTCACTGTTGATTTAACACTCTCAGTGTAAATTCATCTGTGCAGGGATGTCCCCAAGGAAGTTTTTAGGAAGTTCTACTGAACATTGTGTCATGGTCTCCTGGAGGTTTTTGTCTAGTTGTGGTGAAAATACAGTAAAACTACAACTAGTTACTGTATTTTTACAACTAAATGAAGGTGTTAATGGACAGTATGTTGATTACTTGGGACTTAACCCCACTTGGGATTTGAACTCACAACCTCTTAGCTACTTGGTTCCTAGCTACCTAATTATCCTAATGTCAGGTAAATTATCCCAACATGCCACATTAGTTATCCTAACGTGCCACGTTAATTATCCTAGCGCCCCACGTTAGTTATCCTAGCATGCCACAATATTCATCCTAACGTGCCACAATAGTTATCCTAACCTGCTATGTAAACAAACCATATGTGGCGACAAATCATCAGTATCGCCCCACCGCCATAACACCACCTATGAGGGTGTCGGCTATCGCGTGAATCTAGGCCTTAATGTCAAGTGTCCCTGAGCACTACTACTTTTGGTGTTGTCAGCTAATCGCTCAACTATTGATTTGATTCTTGGCAACTTTTTTACCCCTTTTCTCCACAATTGGTAGTTACAGTCTTGTCTCATCGCTGCAATTCCCCTATAGACTCGGGAGAGAGCAAAGCGTTCTCCGAAACACAACCCAGCTCCCTTAACCCGGAAGCCAGCCGCACCAATGTGTCAGAGGAAACACCGTTCAACTGACGACCGAGTCAGCTTGCAGGCGACCGGCCCATCACAAGGAGTCGCAATGAGAGCACAATGAATGTCAAGTTGACCTCTTTCTTGTGCAATTCCCCACTTGAAAAGGACAATCCCTCCACATGAAGATTTTAACTGGATTTCACTCAATAAACAGCCATAGAATCAGTTGTTTGTCTTTTATTTGCCATTCTTTGGTTGGCAGTACAGGTGGAAAACCTAAAAAAAAAGATGACAAATACAAGTTATTATTTGAGTTGACAGCCTAATTAAATACACAAAATTCTCCACATTCACCTCAGAAACACATTTCTGCCATTATCAAATACAAGGTTTCCACTGTTAAGCAAATGTTTCCCAAAATAGAAACACACCATTTTTAATCAAATGAGCAGAATCAGTATATTTTTATCTAAATTTGCATTTTAGCCAAATACATTCAAAATATTTTTAGTAGTAAAAAATTACATTTATCTTCTAATCAGCAGTTAAGCAGACAAATCTTACATTTTTTAGCCAAAGATTTTTTAGACTATACATTTGTTACTGAATTAAGAACTTGGTTTACTAAGATTTCTACAAAGTTTAAATTACTTTTAACCATTTCAAACAAGTTCTATCAACAATGAATTTGGCTCTTCTTACTTTTCCTTTATACCCCACAAACAACATTTGAAGTTATAAATACCACTGCAAAAGTCCTATCAAAGTTAAGAGTTAAGTCTGTGTTTTCCAGAGTATCATTAGCAGTGCACTACTTAAGTCAGTCTAACAAAACATGGCCAATATGGTGCTTACCAGCTGTCTTTCACAGTTTTGTGGAGGGCTTGGACTTGCACAGTCACCTTGATCACAAAGATGAAGTTTCCTTGGTCTTGTGGCTTTATAAATGCTCCTTTTACTGCGGTCTAAACACAACAGCAGAGCCAGGTGCTGGCACGCCCAGATTGCTTGGAAGATTTGTTCCACCTGGTTCACCACTGATTGAAGGAGGAGGAGTTTCACCACTGAGGAGCTCCCAGGCAGTTTGTCAGCACAATGAAACAAGAAAATCCTGGCTGGCCAAAAACTCCCCTAACCCGGACAATTGTGCGTCGCCTCATGGCTTTTTTCTTTGCAGGCATCACCTGTGAAACTTCATGTTAAATATCATCACGTGAAGTTTTCCAAAAACACATGGTTTCACATGATTTCACATGTGCAAAACTTGTGTAAATGTCACATGTAAGCTAACTTAAAGGGGCAATCTGGGTTTGGTACATCCATTTTTTTTTTACTTTTAAGTAAACGATATATTGATTGATTCTTGAAGAATATAACTTGTAATGCCTCACGAGCTTGCCTCTTTAAAATCCAATCAACGCAAGTGTGACCGTCTGGGTTTTAACCTAGGTTGTCAGCATGCCACATCAGACTCTTGATCCGCTGAGCTAAAGCCCAGGGGAGAATAAAGAGGGAAATTGTGAACCCGACACATTAAAGACAGCATTGCAATCATGTGGGTTATACTGCCACTATCTGGCCAGTTGGTGAAACCACAACTCATCTATGTTGTTGTTGTTGTTGTTGTTGTGATTTCAAACACTCGCTTAGCTCCAAAACAAAGAGCCCAATGTTCAAAATCAATGGGGAGTAAAAGACAGACACACTCAGATGAGTATCAATTTGATTTATTTACAGTGTGTGCGTGCGTGCATGTGCGTGCTTCCATGCTTGCGTGTCTCGCCTGTGTGTATCTTCCGAGTGAGGGGATGGTATATGCCTATATCATAAAAGCTGCTTAGTATCTATTTCCTATCGAAGGCTGTATGTATTACTACCCAGGGAGTTTATGAGGCTTCATTGGCTTTCAGTGGGTTTTACTGCCGAGCGTCTGTCTGTCCGTCCGGCGGGGGGGGTATCAGGCTTTTACTGGGCCCAGAGAGGACTAGGGATGTGTCTCAAATGGCACCCGATTCCCTATATAGTACCTTTGATCAGAGCCCTATGGATCCTGATCAAAAGTAGTGCACTATATAGGGAATAGGGTGGCATTTGAGACACAACCCTAGTCTGATAATATGAATGTCTGCTATTAATGAATTCATATTTTCCCCAGACTTGTTCATCTCAAGAATGCAACTCTCCAAATGGTCAAATCTATTATGTGTATGAGTGCTCGTGAGCATGTTTGCGTGTGTGTGTGTGTATCTCAGGCATGCATGTGTGTGTTTCTGTCTATAATTACATTGGCACAATGCCAGCATTATTTGCTTCATATGGACCTGGGACAGATTCCTACCAGTCCTTGCTCAACACCGGTCTCCATTGAAATCTAAAAATGGCTGTTCGCTGGCATGCGCTTTCCTCTGCGTTTCTCTTCTAATAGGATTTGTCATCATTTACACGACAACACGTAAGATCACTCAGACAGCACTACAGATGTTCTGGTGTCAAAGGGAGGGGTTTCAGCTTTAGAAGCATTGATCTTTTTAATGAGCCCGATGGTAAGTATGTGCTTGGCCCTGCTGCCTGTCAATATTAGTGCTACAAGGGTCTGCTTTATTTTTCACTAGAAGGAAAGTACCCATTTGTTAGATATCATGTAAACACTGATGTTCCCCATCTGTTTTGAGGTATGTTGAAACCATGTTGACCGTATATTTAGAGTAAGTATTGAGAGGCCTATATTTCTGCACCACTACACACAATCAAAATCCGGCTAAAAGCTGCTCTCCGTCTATCTTTCCAATTGTGTTGTAAACCATTCAGTCCCTTGTCTTCCTCTTTCACTGCCAATAAAAGTATTAGAACTTCAGAGTGAATGTGTGTTTGCATAAGTGAAGTTGATGGATGAAGGAGGAGAAGGGGTTAGAGTTGGTTTAGTTCGAGGATTGCATCAGCCCTGAGTTTCCTTTACTCCTTTACATGATGAACGCCCTAAAGGGTAGAGTTCAGATATGTGTGACGATGACGGGCTCAGTCTTGACCTTGGGGAACCTTGGGGACGGTCTGGAGAGCCTGAGGGGTTCAATGTCCAGGGGTGTTCAATAAGGCGTGGGCCACTGGGCCTTTCCCCCTCATGATGAATGAATGTCTCTGCCACTGGGGAGAGGGGGAAAAAACACAGCTTGTCCACTTTGACCTCTTAGAACAGCGCTCAGGGGAGAAGCAGGCAGGGTTAGTTCGATCAGGACCCAGGCTAGTAACCTGTTTTCTCAGTTACAGGTTATGACTAGAGCCACAGCGGACCAGGATCATGTTCTTAAACAACCATCGCCCTCAGACGCCCGCCCTTAGGGATTTATAGACCCTTTAGGAAAGAGGTGCACCTTGAGCCAGGGTCACCTTTGAAGAGGGCGGTGATGTGAAAGCACAACAACTGTGTACAGTTGAAGTTGGAAGTTTACATACACTTAGGTTGGAGTCATTAAAACAAATTTTTCAACCACTCCACACATTTCTTGTGAACAAACTATAATTTTGGCAAGTCGGTTAGGACATCTTCTTCGTGCATGACAAGAAATTTTTCCAACAATTGTTTACAGACAGATTATTTCACTACTAATTCACTGTGTGTCACAATTCCAGTGGGTCAGAAGTTTACATACACTAAGTTGACTGTGCCTTTAAACAGCTTGGAAAATTCCAGAAAATTATGTCATGGCTTTAGAAGCTTCTGATAGGCTAATTGACATCATTTGAGTCAATTGGAGGTGTACCTGTGGATGTATTTTAAGGCCTACCTTCAAGCTCAGTGCCTCTTTGCTTGACATGATGGGAAAATCAAAAGAAATCAGCCAAGTCATCAGAAAAAAAATTGTCGACCTCCACAAGTCTGGTTCATCCTTGGGAGAAATATCCAAACGGCTGACGGTACCACGTTCATCTGTACAAACAATAGTACGCAAGTATAAACACCATAGGACCACGCAGCCGTCATACTGCTCAGGAAGGAGACACGTTCTGTCTCCTAGAGATGAACATACTTTGGTGCGAAAAGTGCAAATCAATCCCAGAACAACAGCAAAGGACCTTGTGAAGATGCTGGAGGAAACAGGTACAAAAGTATCTATGTCCACAGTAAAACGAGTCCTATATCGACATAACCTGAAAGGCCGCTCAGCAAGGAAGACGCACCGCTCTAAAACCACCATAAAAAGCCAGACTACGGTTTGCAACTGCACATGGGGACAAAGATCATACTTTTTAGAGAAATGTCCTCTGGTCTGATGAAACAAAAATAGAACTGTTTGGCCATAAAGACCATCGTTATGTTTGGAGGAAAAAGGGGTGAGGCTTGCAAGCCAAAGAACACCATCCCAACCGTGAAGCACGGGGTGGCAGCATTATGTTGTGGGGGTGCTTTGCTGCATGAGGGACTGGTGCACTTCACAAAATAGATGGCATCATGAGGCAGGAAAATTATGTGGATATATTGAAGCAACATCTCAAGACATCAGTCAGGAAATTAAAGCTTGGTCGACAATGGGTCTTCCAAATGGACAGTGACCCCAAGCATACTTCCAAAATTATGGCAAAATGGCTTAAGGACAACAAAGTCAAGGTATTGGAGGGGCCATCACAAAGCCCTGACCTCAATCCCATAGAAAATGTGTGGGCAGAACTGAAAAAGCATGTGCGAGCAAGGAGGCCTACAAACCTGACTCAGTTACACCAGCTCTGTCAGGAGGAATGGGCCAAAATTCACCCAACTTATTGTGGAAAGCTTGTGGAAGGCTACCCAAAACGTTTGACCCAAGTTCAACAATTTAAAGGTAATGCTACCAAATGCTTATTGAGTATATGTAAACTTCTGACACAGTTGGAATGTGATGAAAGAAATAAAAGCTGAAATAAATCATTCTCTCTACTATTATTCTGACAATTCACATTGTTAAAATAAAGTGGTGCTCCTAACTGACCTAAGACAGGGAATTTTTACTAGGATTAAATGTCAGGAATTGTGAAAAACTGAGTTTAAATGTATTTGGCTAAGGTGTATGTAAACTTCTGACTTCAAATGTACGTGTGTGTGTGTGTGTGTGTGTGTGTGTGTGTGTGTGTGTGTGTGTGTGTGTGTGTGTGTGTGTGTGTGTGTGTGTGTGTGTGTGTGTGTGTGTGTGTGTGTGTGTGTGTGTAAAGCGAGCCAGGACAGATCTCTGATTACAGAGCCATTGTTTTAATCTCACCCAGCCAGGTCACACCAGATCAACTCCAGTCTTCAACTCTTTGTTCAGATCCCCAGGACGTCGGGAGATGCCTTCAATACTGTCCACCAGCGGCAACATGAGCATCTATTACCGTACCATCTAGTAGGCTCGTGACTTACATGCTGACACACTGCTCGCGTGTGTTAATTTTGTCCACCCACACCAGACCCGATCAGGACACGCAAGTTGAAAAATCTAATTAACTCTGAACCAACTATATAATTTGGGGACAGGTCGAAAAGCATAAAAAATGATCCCAATTTAGCTAGGTATCTTGCTGTTGTTAGATAATTTGTCATGGGATATTAACAGTGGGTTGTTATTTTACCTGAGATGCACAAGGTCCTCTACTCCAACAATTAATCCACAGATAAAAGGGTAAACAGAGTTTGTTTCTAGTAATCTTTCCTCCTTCAGGCTTCTTCTTCTTCTTTGGAATTTATATGGCGGTTGGCCACCAACTTTAAGGTGCATTCCCACCACCAACTGGACTGGAGTGTGGGCCTCAGTTCATCTTTCAATCACCCACGTGGGTATATGCTCCAAAAAAACTATGAGGAGATGGGAGAGGCAGGACTTGCAGTGTGCCAAGCGTCACAAATAGAACCAAGTTCTATTTTAGCACCTGGCTGAGCAGACGCTCGTTGACACGCGCGAGTAGTGTGGGTGCAATGATTGAATAACATGTATGTGTACATTTATTTTGCAACGGGCCGTGTGGTCAGCATGTTAGTAGGGCACTGTGGATGGGGATAGAGGAAATCCTGAAACCGTGCATTCCAGCTCCAAGGGTCGCAGGTTCAATCCCAGTGTTAGGCACTTGTTTTAAATCTATCCCACACCTTAACCCTTACCTTAACCAGTCGTAATTATTGCCACAACTCTACCATTTAAATTGTAAGTTTATCCCCTTCCACCGGACAAATGTTGAGTACTGAAGTGAGACCGTGAGACCTGGTTGGCACGTCTATGACCTCTTCTACCCTTCAGCCCTCTCCTTCCCAATTTTTTAATTAAGAGAGAAAATGATTAAAGCTGCAAATTATCCCTGTTCCGAAAAGCCTTTACTGTGGCGATAGCAGTAGCAGATGGTGACAGGGCCAGATGACCCCCCCTCCCACACGTGATATAAAACTCCATTTGCATTTCATGAGCATTAATTGCGTCTGTTGTCCTCTACCCCACCCGACCCACCGGCCCACCGATTTTGAGCCTGTCACACACACAGACACACAGCACACACACACACGATGAGATGCCTGTCACTCTGCACCCAGGCATCCTCTGAAGGAGTGTTGATAGATTAAGGTGGACCTTCTGCTTGCATCTACTCTCATTGTGTTTCAAAAATTTAAAAATATGATCTCCCCATAGACCCTAAGCTAAAGGGGGCGGCAGGGGAATAATGATATTGGACAGGGTAGCATGGAAAGGGGGTTGGTTAGGGAGGTTTGGGGAGGTTTGTGGACAATGATGGAAAAAAGTGATTACTTCACAGTCTTGTCCTTGAACCCATGAATGAGACAACTAGACTAGTTGAGGTCCAAAAGGGAGTGTTGTTGGACACTCCAGTGTAGCACAAGTGTTGAAAAACTATTCTCAATCAATAACATGAGTATCACTGGCCTCAGCGTAATGATTTTCTTTACAAATCAATGTGTTAATGGTCAGAAATAATGACTGTTCAAGAGTAGGATATTAGAAAGATAAACAAGTGTTTAGACGTTATCGAGGGGACTGGGATAAGGTCATTTAAAAAAAAAAAAAAATGAGGCTATTGAACCAGAATAGTGTTGGAAAGAGGATAAATCTACTGATTTCATCAGAACCATATGCTTCATGTGAAGGCCATGTATCTGATTTGGGCGACCCCCAACAAAGTGTTAGTTTATTATGAAATGATAAATCTGTCTAATCTCTGTCTCATCTGTCCTCATACACATCTGTAGTAATCTGTATCCTGGGGCTTGAGCAATGGAAGGCCTGGGGACCGGGTGGATGTGTGCATGTAATTGTGTGAGTGGGTGTTGGGGTTGGAGGTTCACTCAATAAAATCACCCCCAGATTGTGGAGGGGGGTAGGGGGTGGAAGGGGAGAGGCGTAGCAGATCAGATTACAGTGACAGGAGTGAAATTTGGGGGTCACCCCTGCACCCCTGCTACTGAAATCAATCACCCCCCAGAGTGAGGAAGACATGGGGATACTTGTTTTGGGGGTCCCCGTGTTGCTTCAATTCACCAGATCCCCCTTTTACCTATTTTGTCCTCATGTTGTCCTCTATGCTTATCCTACAGAATCCTTCACAACTGATCCACTAGGCCTAAGGTTTTATCATTTAGGTCCTAAACATCCTAACATAACAACACAGAGAACACCCTAAGGAACAAAGGAAAAGGCAATATTAAATGTCCCAAATGTTGCCAAAATTGCATCCCATTTGTCTTGTCACCATGGGCCCTCCTATTACTGACTAGTCAATGATAATCTGCTGTGCCATAAAACCTCCATAAAGCTTTATAATGGGACAATAGAGGAGGATCATTCATTAATTTGATTGAATGGTAATGGAGAGCAGAAACACAGACAAAACACTGGACACATTAATGTTCTTTAGCACGGCAAGCAACCCAGCTACACACACACACACACACACACACACACACACACACACACACACACACACACACACACACACACACACACACACACACACACACACACACACACACACACACACACACACACAATGCATGTAAATTACTGTGGGGTTTCTTTCTATTCTCGCAAACAAGCTGTGATAGAAATAAAGCCTAATGATCGCATGGCACACAGACAGTTAATGACCCCTCACATAGTTCAATAAGACAAAGTGATCACTCAGTGAAGGTCTGGGGAGAGATTTATTTTTATATTTAGACCCTCCAGCCCCCTTTTGGGATCAAAATGAATTTGACTGAGATGGATTTCTGAGGCAGTATGCATCAAGAATCTTAGAGAATGAGTGCTGCTGATCTAGGATCAAAACAGATCATAGGTCAGGCTCACTATTCTGAGCAGCTTTCTGAATACAGGCCCTGATAGACAAGCATTCCCTTGTCATACTCAGATCTCACCACATGGCTGCAGTGTTAGCTAGTGAACTTTTAGCTATAACGCCAAGGTACTTGGGCATAATTTTGTATATGTATTTACATCATATCGCCACAAGATGGCAGTATAATTGTTCTGTAAATCTGCAGTGCTTACTAACTACTGTGCTGCCAGTAATTTTCTGTAATTCGGTATCACCACACAGAATACAGTACAATACTGTATTTTTGGAAACCTACAGAAAAGTACTGGCTACTGTACTGCCAGTAAATTACTGTATTCAGTACCACAGAATACATTACCATACTGTAATTTAGGAGTCGCAAAAGCCTTTTGTGGGTGCATGGTATTATTGTGACCCATTAACACATTTTGAGGCATGCCTTGAAAGAGTCTATATGTACTTGTTGCACCCATTAGTGAGAGTGCTGTACCAATTTAAGTGATATGTGATAGTTGTTTCCAAACAATTTAATGTATATAGGAGACAAATCAGTGACAGTCATAAATCTCAGTCTTAAATGGTTGAATATTAAGCTGTATCCTTTTTATGTTTTGCCCTCCCTCTGCAACTGGATCCTGGACTTCCTGACAGGCCGCCCCCAGGTGGTAAGGGTAGGCAACAACCCATCCGCCACGCTGATCCCCTCAGGTGTGCGTGCTCAGTCCCATCCTGTACTCCCTGTTCACTCATGACTGCACGACTCCAACACCATCATTAAGTTTGCCGATGACACAACAGTGGTAGGCCTGATGATCAACAATGACGAGACAGCATATAGGGAGGAGGTCAGAGACCTGGCTGTGTGGTGCCAGGACAACAACCTCTCCCTCAACATGATCAAGACTAAGGAGATGATTGTGGACTACAGGAAAAGGAGGACAGAGCACGCCCCCATTCTCATCGACGGGGCTGCAGTGGAGCAGGTTGAGAGCTTCAAGTTCCTTGATGTCCACATCATCAACAAACTAACATGGTCCAAACACACCAAGACAGTCGTGAAGAGGGCACGACAAAACCTATTCCCCCATCAGGAGACTGAAAAGGCATGGGTCCTCAGATCCCCAAAAGTTCTGCAGCTGCACCATCGAGAGCATCCCGACTTGTTGCATCACTGCCTGGTATGGCAACTGCTCGGCCTCCGACCGCAAGGCACTACAGAGGGCAGTTAGTACGGCCCAGTACATCACTGGGGCCAAGCTTCCTGCCATCCAGGACCTCTATATCAGGCGGTGTCAGAGGAAGGCCCTACAAATTGTCAAAGACTCCAGCCACCCTAGTCATAGACTGTTCTCTCTGCTACCACACGGTAAGCGGTACCGGAGCTCCAAGTCTAGGTCCAAAAAGCTTCTAAACAGCTTCTAGCCCCAAGCCATAAGACTCCTGAACATTTAATCAAAGGGCTACCCAGACAACATGCATTGCCCCCCCCCCCCCTCTTTTACGCTGCTGCTGCTTTCTGTTATAGTCTATGCATAAGTCACTTTAATAGCTCTACCCATATATATATATATATTATCTCAATTACCTCGACTAACCGGTGCCCCCACACAATGACTCTGTACCGGTACCCCTTGTATATAGCCTCTCTATTGTTATATTACTGCTGCTCTTTAATTATTTGATTGGGCTTGTAAGTAACCATTTCACTGTTGTATTCGGCGCATGTGACAAATAAAATGTGATTTGATTTGATTTTGATTTACTCAGTAATGTACGTTGCACTTACCAGAGCTGGGCAAAGATATATTCAAAAGTTATCTTGTTACAAATAAAGGATATTTTGAAGATCAATGTATGCTTAACTACAAAAACATTCCCAGTAACAGTTACAGAAACGTTATACTTGCTATGACTTTGATACGTGTTTTTTTTAATCAAACTTAGACACTGACTAAGTCGTTCTGGACAAGAGCGTCTGCTAAATGACCAAAACGTAAATGTAACCGCCGTAGCCGGGAGTCTCATAGGACAGCGCACAATTGGCCTAGTGTCATCTGGGTAAGGGGAGGGTTTGGCCGGTGAGGCTTTACTTGGCTCATCGCGCTCTAGCAACTCCTTGTGGCAGACCGGGTGCCTGCAGGCTAACTCCGGTCGCCAGTTGAACTGTGTTTCCTCAGACACATTGCTGCGGCTGGCTTCCAGGTTAAGGAAAGCGGTTAGGCGAGTCATGTTTCGGAGGACATATTACGTTCCACCCGAGCCCGTTGCAGCGATGAGACAACATCGAAAACTGGGGAGAAAAAGGGGGGGAAAATTCAACGGCAATTTTTTTTCTCCATATTTTGTTAAGTTACAGCTTTATTCAAAAATTGATGAAACAGCTTTGTTTCAATCATCATATACAATACCCCAAAGTAATAAAGCAAAACCAGGTTTTTATAAGTTTTTGCTAATTTATTAAAAATGCAAAACTGATATATCACAGTTACATTAGTATTCAGACACTTTACTACTCAGTACTTTGTTGAAGCACCTTTTGCAGCGATTACAATATCGAGTCTTCTTAAGTATGACATTACAAGCTTGGCACACCTGTATTTGGGGAGTTACTCCCATTCTTCTTTGCAGAACCTCTCAAGCTCTGTCAGGTTGGATGGGGAGCGTTGCTGCATAGCTATTCATGGTCTCTCCAGAGATGTTCGATCGGGTTCAAGTCCGGGCTCTGGCCAGGCCACTCAAGGACAATCAGAGACTTGTCCCGAAGCCAATCCTGCATTGTCTTGGCTGTGTGCTTAGGGTCATTGTCCTGTTGGAAGATAAACCTTTGTCCCGGTCTAAAGTCCTGAGCGCTCTGGAGCAGGTTTTCATCATCTCTGTACTTTGCTCCATTCATCTTTGCCTCGATTCTGACTAGTCCCCCAGTCATTGAAAAACATCCCCACAGCATAATGCTGGAACGACCGTGCTTCCCCGTAGGGATGGTACCAGGTTTCCTCCAGACGTGACGATTGGCATTCAGGCCAAAGAGTTTCATCTTGGTTTCATCAGAACAGATAATCTTGTTTCTCATGGTTTGAGAGTCTTTAGGTGCCATTTGACAACTCCAAGTGGGCTGTCATGTGTCTTTTACTGAAGAGTGGCTTCCGTCTGGCCACTCTACCATAAAGGCCTGATTGGTGGAGTGCTGCAGAGATGGTTGTCCTTCTAGAAGGTTCTCCCATCTCCAGAGAAGAACTCTGGAGCTCTGTCAGAGTGACCATCTGGTTCTTGACCAGCTCTAAGAGTCTTGGTGGTTCTTAACGTCTTCCATTTAAGAACGATGGAGGCCACTGTGTTTTTGGTGACATTCAATGTTGCAGACATTTTTTGGTACCCTTCTCCAGATCTGTGCCTCGACACAATCATGTCTCAGTGCTCTACGGACAATTAATTCAACCTCATGGCTTGGTTTTTGCTCTGACATGCACTGTCAACTGTGGGACCTTATATACCCAGGTGTGTGCCTTTCCAAATCATGTCCAATCAATTGAGTTCACCACAGGTGGACTCCAATCAAGTTGTAGAAACATTTCAAGGATGATCAATGGAAACAGAATGCACCTGAGCTCAATTTCAAGTCTCCTGTACAAAACATGTATTTCTGTTTTTTATTCTTTATAAATTTGTTAAGATTTCTATAAACCTGTTTTCGCATTGTCATTATGGGGTCTTGTGTGTAGATTGATGAGGAACTTTTTTTTATTTCATTCATTTTAGAATAAGGCTATAAAGTAACAAAATGTTGAAAAGGTCAAGGAGTCTGAATACTTTCCAAATGCACTGTATATAAACTTCTCCTATTTTGCATACCTCTTATGATGCGGTTTACAGCAGCACTGACAGACGTGTTGAATTGACAACTGCGTTGGAGTTTTGAACAACCCTTACTCCCCCATTTGTTCCATGTTGGCTGAAGACCTAGCTAGCCAGTAACTAGTTAACACCAGACAAAATGAAAGGGGAAACATAAGTATCTTTGCCATAGATTAATAGGGTAAACTTATAATTGTCAGATTTTGGCACCAGTAGAGTAGCTATCTGTAACGAACACGATGGGAGACAGAGAGCTGGTTTCAAGCGCAGGGCGCAGCAGGTGTTTATTTGTAGAGGACTACAGGAGGAGGCAGGTAGCTGGGTCCAGGGACAGGTAGAAGGTCATACACATGGTGTCCAAAAAGTCAACAGTACAGGCAGGGAAAAGGCTAGTAACGTCGTCCGGGAGATCAGGCAATAGGTTGATAACAGGAAATCCTTATTCCCTGCCAGACTAAAGTACAGGCAGGGAATAAGCAAAATGCGTCGTTACTGAGGCAGGCATAAACTATCATACACGGGAGGATTAAATTACAGGGGAACAACAGCACTCCAAATAGAAGTGTGTCACAAAACAAACAATACCTCACAATGATGGGGTGCAAAAAACTGAACTAAATAGTGTGTGATAATGACATACAGGTGTGTGAACAGGTGATCAGAATTCAGGTGATTGGGATCTGGAGAGTGACCTGCGTTCAGGGGATCTATGTGTTTGAGAGTGTGAGCTGGAAGCAGACGTTACACCATCTAGCTACATCTAGCTACACAAACCACCCCCCTCTGCAAACACGCCTTCTCCATTGTTGTTTACAAGGCAGTACTTATTTAGTTACCATTGGTGTATTTAAATGAGTGTTAAGGTGACGTCCCCGTGTTCCCTTAATAATGAATCCAAGTGTTTGACATGGGGGACCAGTAACTTTAAACTATTTTGTATTTTTTTTAACACATTTGGTCTTGTTTGGGGGCCATTAGAATAATACCCAGCAGTGTCCTTTGCAAGTGTTCATTTTTACATTTACATTTTGGTAATTTAGCAGATGCTCTTATCCAGAGCGACTTAAGTTTAATACAGTTAATACAGGTTAATACAGTTTAATACACTAAGGTAAACAAGAATATACCACAGTCATAGCAAGTAAAACGATTAAGTTACCGTTACCGAGAATGTAGTAGTTAAGCGAGTTACTTGTACGTATCAGAAAATACAAAATACATGTATTCTAATTAAACTGTTAAAAAAATAGGCTGCATGAATTGTAGTTAAGGCCAGTGAAATACTAATGACAAAATAGGTATTGAAATACCTATATCAAATACATGTAACAGAAATATTGCCTTTCATTGGCACTAGCTACTTGCACTGTAAATCTGACCACTGTGCTTCCAGTAATGCACTGTACATTCCAGAAATACAGAATGTTACTGTAGTCAGGTGTTCCAGTAATATGCTGTAAATGTGTGTTACGCTAAAGGTCCTGTAAATCTACAGTAATTTACTGGCTTCTGTGCTGACAGTAATTTACAGTACATTTACAGTAACCTACTGGCTACTGTGCTGCCAGTAATCTACTGTACGAATGACAGGAAATGTTTACGGTGTGTTGTTAGAAACCAAGTTGTTAATCAACACAACAGAGATACCGTGTGGACAGAATATGACATGGTTGTTTTGAGGAAAGCAGCGAGTACTGAGCCCCTGGCAAGGCCAAGCATCCGGTACAACACTCTTGACACTACAAATCCTGTCAGTTGCCATGGAGAAGCAGACCCACCATTCCCTTCATTTGACCTCCCTGGCTTTCCTGCTGTCAGTGGACGGGTTCAGTCCGGGTGCAAGGCACCCTCTCCTCACCCCACCCCCTAAAGGTTTTGGCCCCAGCAGGGTGGAGGGGGTTAGCTTCTTTCCTTGTTTAGGGAGCAATGGCAGGATGGAAGGACGGAGGGAAAGGATACACGGCTGTTTCTGGGAGCTATCGCAGTCTGGGGAGGGTGGTGGTGGTGGTGGTGGTGGTGTTGTAGTAGGGACCACACATTGTTTACAGAAAACAACTGGCCCGGACCTGGCCTGCACATTCTGTCCTTCTGAGAGGAGAGGTGGGTTGGAGATAGATTGTAAAACAAAAAACACAGAGCAAGAGGAGGAAATGGACAGATACCTTGCCACTCCATCATCTGCTCCTCCCTTTCCTCTAATGTGTTTATTTCCTGAGTGAATGTGTGTGTGTGTGTGTGTGTGTGTGTGTGTGTGTGTGTGTGTGTGTGTGTGTGTGTGTGTGTGTGTGTGTGTGTGTGTGAGTGAGAGAGAGTGTGTAACTTTCCTAAGTAAGTGCCATGGCTTTGGCTGAGGCTTCAGTCCACAAAGACTGGGGACCTTTAGTTCTCTCCCCAGGCCTGCAGAGGCAGTTAGGTCCCATTCTATCAATCAGTCTAACCTGCTCTATGGTCCACATCCCATTTTCCCAATACTGGAAAATTATACCAAAAGACAGACAGGCATACACACACGGGCATACACACACGGACACCCACACAAGCACAAACACACACACACCCCGATGCCTTAGCCTTCCTGGTTAATCGAGCACATGTGACCTGCCTCCAACATTCAGAATGCGTCCTGGGCTTCGGGTCCTCATCTCCCTGCATACAGAGTTTCCACGAGATGCAGCGTTCTAGAGGGGCTATAGTGTTTGGGTTAGCTCCAACAGTCATTCTAAGGGCTGGATTGTCATCAAGTGTGGTTGACAAGGCCTATGTTTCATTTCATGTTTTCTTTTTCTCCCCACCAATTCGATATGTGTTAACTTTTTCAGTATGTCTGCATTCGAAAAGTGGTTGTGTCAGCTTTACTTCAATATGAAGAGTACCGAGTACAACACCACATAGTGAAACAATCAATCTATCAAATGTATTTATAAAGCCTTTTTTATATCAGCTGATGTCACAAAGTGCTGTACAGAAACCCAGCCTAAAACCCCAAACAGCAAGCAATGCAGGCGTAGAAGCACGGTGGCTAGGAAAAACTCCCTAGAAAGGCAGGACCCTAGGAAGAAACCTAGAGAGGAAGCAGGCTATGAGGGGTGGCCAGTCCTCTTCTGGCTGTGCTGGGTGAAGATTATAACAGAACATGGCCAAGATGTTCAAATGTTCACAGATGACCAGCAGGGTCAAATAATAATAATCACAGTGGTTGTTGAGGGTGCAACAGGTCAGCTCCTCAGGAGTAAATGTCAGTTGGCTTTTCATAGCCGATCATTCAGAGTATCTCTGAACCCAATCATGAAACTCTTAAAAGGGATAATCGACACCAAACCACTAATTCCTATGATTAACAGTGTTAAAAGGTGTTAAATAACACTAATATGTGAAAAACAATTGTGAACAATGTTTCATTTTGTCATTGTAACAAGGTTGGTAGAAATGTGAAAATAGTTTTTGGAAGTCTGCTGCAGCTCAAATTTACAAAAGAAACTATGCAATACTCTCTCTATCTGGGCTGGTTGGCTGGCTAGCTACATAGCTAGCTAGAAAGCATAGCTACACAAAATAATACCAAAGTCATTATCATCATGTAAAGTAGCTAGCTAGCTGTAAAATAGCTTAAACAAACTTCACTACCAATTTAGGAGTCTTACTGCCAGAACAAGAGCAGAGTGACGTTGCTTTCCCACAGAGATACTTTTGAGGAAACTCTTTACGCCCATTGTGTACATCGTCCATAAGTCGTCAATGGGCAGCGTAGTACATTCTAGGTGATTCTGGGACAAGGAGAGAATGGGAGTCAATTGGGCGCAAGCTCAAAAACCGAACATTAGCATTTATTTTGTGAACGAGAAGTACAACATTGTAAATATTTTCCAAGATGTTAGATAATGTAAGTAACTTGTTCTCTGTTATATTGTATAGCTTTGGAATCGTGACATTATGTACTTTTGAGGAAAATAGGCATGGTTCCCGACTCATACCATGACTTTCAGAAGGCGATTAGCATGACGGAGCATGACGATTAGCTGAGCAACCACGTGACGGAGCATGACAATGTGCGTGGGATTAGTCGACAGTCAGTTGAGTGGGTCGTTTCTCCATTCATTGCCCAATGGGATTCCTATCTCCTCCTTTCTGTAATATCTTTAGTTGTCTTTGTTTGTGGCACTATAGCCCTTAAGCTTCACGCTCATTTTGTTGGCGTCATTTTAAATAAAGGGAAAATGAACGCTTACCACGCTGCACCTTGGTCTTCTTCCAGCATCGGTCGTGGCAGAACTACCCACCACCAAGGGACCAAGCAGCGTGCACCAACCTGGAGTACGAACTGGACCGGGGAGGAGAGAATGGCAGGGGACAAGAACCGGTCACGGAAGCCCGAGAGGCAGCTCGGTGTCTATACTGTATCCAGTATAGACAAATAGGCCATGGTGGCAAAGTAATTACAACATTGCAATTAAACACTGGAATGGTAGGATATGCAGAGGATGAATGTGCAAGTTGAGATACTGGGGTGCAAAGGAGCAAGATAAATAAATAAATACAGTATGGGGATGAGGTAGATTGGATGGGCTATTTACAGATGACCTATGTACATGTGCAGTGATCTGTGACAGCTGGTGCTTAAAGCTAGTGAGGGAGGTAAGAGTCTCCAGCTTCAGTGATTTTTGCAGTTCGTTCCAGTGATTGGCAGCAGAGAACTGGAAGGAGGCGGCCAAAGGAAGAATTGGCTTTGGGGGTGACCAGTGAGATATACCCGCTGGAGCGCGTGCTACCGGTGGGTGCTGCTATGGTGACCAGTGAGCTGAGATAAGATGGGGCTTTACCTACAAAACGGATGGCACTGTGATAGACTGCATCCAAATTTGCTGAGTAGAGTGTTGGAGGCTATTTTGTAAATGACATCGCCAAAGATCGGTAGGATGGTCAGATTTACGAGGGTATGTTTGGCAGCATGAGTGAAGGAAGCTTTGTTTGCGAATTAGGAAGCCGATTCTAGATTTAATTTTGGATTGGAGATGTTTAATGTGAGTCTGGAAGGAGAGTTTACAGTCTAACCAGACACCCAGGTATTTGTAGTTGTCCACATATTCTAAGTCAGAACCGTCCAGAGTAATGATGCTGGACGGGCGGGCAGGTGCGGGCAGCGATCGGTTGAAGAGCATGCATTTAGTTTTACTTGCATTTAAGAGCAGTTGGAGGCCACGGAAGGAGAGTTGTATGGCATTGAAGCTCATATGAAGGTTAGTTAACACAGTGTCCAAAGAAGGGCCAGAGGTATGCAGAATGGTGTCGTCTGCGTAGAGGTGGATCAAAGAATCACCAGCAGCGAGAGCAACATCATTTATGTATACAGAGAAGAGAGTCGGCCCGAGAATTGAACCCTGTGGCAGCCCCATAGAGACTGCCAGAGGTCCGGACAACAGGCACTCCGATTTGACATACTGAACTCTATCGGAGAAGTAGTTGGTGAACCAAGCGAGGCGTCATTTGAAAAACCAAGGCTGTTGAGTCTGCCAATAAGAATGTTGTGATTGACAGATTCAAAAGCCTTAGCCAGGTCGATGAATACGGCTGCACAGTAATGTCTCTTATCGATGGCGGTTATGATATCGTTTAGGACCTTGAGCGTGGTTGAGGTGCACCCATGACCAGCTCTGAAACCAGATTGCATAGCGGAGAAGGTAAGGTGAGATTCGAAATGGTCAGTAATCTATGTGTTAACTTGGCTTTCAAAGACCTTAGAAAGGCAGGGTAGAATAGATATAGGTCTGTAGCAGTTTGGGTCTAGAGTGTCTCCCCCTTCGAAGAGGGGGATGACCGCGGCAGCTTTCCAATCTATGGGAATCTCAGACGATACGAAAAAGAGGTTGAACAGGCTAGTAATAGGGGTTGCAACAATTTCAGCAGATAATTTTAGAAAGAGAGGGTCCAGATTGTCTAGTCCGGCTGATTTGTAGGGGTCCAGATTTTGCAAGTCTTTCAGAACATCAGCTATCTGGATTTGGGTGAAGGAGAAGTGGGGGAGGTTTGGGCGAGTTGATGTGGTGAGCGCAGGGCTGTTGACCGGGGTAGGGGTAGCCAGGTGGAAAGCATGGCCAGCCATAGAAAAATGCTTATTGAAATTCTCAATTGTTGTTGATTTATCAGTGGTGACTATCAGTGGTGACAGTGCCCACTGCCTCAGTGCAGTGGGCAGCTGGGAGGAGGTGCTCTTATTCTCCATGGACTTTACAATGTCCCAGAATTTTTTTGAGTTTGTACTACAGGATGCAAATTTCTGTTTGAAAAAGCTAACCTAACTTTCCTGAAAAGTTGCATATCACAGGGGCTATTCGATGCTAATGGAGAACGCCACAGGATGTTTTTGTGCTGGTCAAGGGCAGACAGGTCTGGAGTGAACCAAGGGCTATATCTATTCCTGGTTCAAATTTTTTTGAATGGAGCATGCTTATTTAAGATGGTGAGGAAGGCACTGTTAAAGAATAACCAGACATCCTCTACTGACAGGATGAGGTCAATGTCATTCCAGGATACCCCGGCTAGGTTGATTAGAAAGGCCTGCTCGCAGAAGTGTTTTAGGGAGCGTTTGACAGTGATGAGGGGTGGTTGTTTGACCATTACGGATGCAGGCAATGAGGCAGTGATCGCTGAGATCTTGGTTGAAGATGGCAGATGTGTATTTCGAGGGATATGGAGGACTTGGAGGATATAAAACAAATGGATGTGTTCTAGACCAGTATGCCCATACAATATATTGGCTGATTTGGCAATCTGGAGAGCAGGTCATTAAAACCATTATGAAATGTGATAATGTGTTATCCCTATCTCCAGTGACGAGAATTATGTAGCTATGACGCGTTCCTTCACGATTTCCTCATTTTCACAGACAAACTACTTAGAAGTTAAATCATGGGGAAATGTTTTATTTTACCCACTGACAGAGAACACGATTGTTTTTCTGGCGCTGCATTATCTCTTTAAGTAATGAACAATTTCAAGTGGGTTTGTAAGTGGGATTTAAGTATATTATCTAATTAGTATGTATTTCTAAAGACAGAGGAAGAGGAAGTAGCCTATTCTGTAAAACAAACCGTTTCCCTGATCCAATCAGCCCCTACACAGCAAATTACACAGTGTTTAATTAACACTGAAAGTGTGGAACTGTATATATACAGTATTTATATATACATATTTTTTATTTAATCTTTTTTTAACTAGGCAGGTCAGTTGTAAATTCTTATTTACAGTGACGGCTTACCCCGGCCAAACCCGGACAACGCTGGGCCAATTGTGCGCCGCCCTATGGGACTCCCAATCACGGCCGGTTGTGATACAGCCTGGATACAGTATAGACACTGAACAGTGTTGAATTAACAAACTACTTATTTGCATATTTCCCTGAATGCCTTACCTTTCGACTGTAGAGTTACCACCAATTACTGAATTTGTTAGTAAACAGCGACATAAGTATTGCGTATTAACTATAGTCCTATTAACTTCACAGAGTGTGATCCTAAGTGAATATGTTATTGTTGAAGTTATATTATTTAAAGGTTATGAACAGTCAAAATCACGTTTTTCCTGAAATTTGAGGATATTTGAACCAGATCAAAGTATGATGACCAAAGTATGAAAAAATGAATGTTGCTTGTACATTGATAAAGTTTGATCACCTGGTCTCCTCCCCCATGTCAAACAATTGGATTCATTACTAAGGAGACAAGGCGACGTCACCTTAACTATCATTTTAATACACCAATGGTAACATGATATTCTCTCATCTAATTAAAAAAAATATTGCCTTGTAAACAACATCAGAGAGCTGGTTGGCAGAGGAGTGTTGGCAGAGGAGTGGTTTATATATCAAGATAGCAGTGGAGGCTGCTGAGGGGAGGAAGGCTCATAGTAAATGGCTGGAACTGAGTGAATGGAATGGCAACAAACCATGTGTTTGATGTATTTGATACCATTCCACTTATTCCGCTCCAGCCATTACTACAACCCTTCCTCCCCAATGAAGGTGCCACCAACCTCCTGTGCTAAATAGATACTCTACTGGTGCAAAAATTTGACTGTAACGTATCAGCAAATATACATAATTAAAAGGTTACCCTATTCATCTTTGGCAAAGATACTTGCTAGGTTGTCAGCCAGTAGCTATCTAGCTATATAAACCATGCCCCTCTGCAAACACGCTTTCTCCAATGATGTTTACAAGGTAAGAGAATATCATGTTACCATTGGTGAATTAAAATGAGTATTAAGGCGATGTCACCGTTTCCCCTTAAAAACCTATTAAGGAACCGCCCCTTTTTTTCAATTTTCGCCTAAAATGACATACCCAAATCTAACTGCCTGTAGCTCAGGACCTGAACCAAGGATATGCATATTCTTGGTACCATTTGAAAGAAAACACTTTGAAATTTGTGAAAATGTGAAATTTATGTAGGAGAATATAACACATTAGATCTGGAAAAAGATAATACAAAGAAAATACATGTGTTTCTTTGTATTTTTTTGTACCATCTTTGAAATGCAAGAGAAAGGCCATCATGTATTATTCTAGTCCAGGCATAATTTAGACTTTGGACACTAGATGGCAGCAGTGTATGTGCAAAGCTATAGACTAATCCAATGAACCATTGCATTTCTGTTCAAAATGTTGTATCAAGACTGCCCAAATGTGTCTAATTGGTTTATATTGGTTTATTTTCAAGTTCATAACTGTGCACTCTCCTCAAACAATAGCATGGTATTCTTTCACTGTAATAGCTAATGTAAATTGGACAGTGCAGTTAGATGAACAAGATTTTTAGCTTTCTCCCAATATCAGATATGTCTATGACCTGGGATTTTTTTCTTTTTTCTTACAACCTCATGCTAATCACATTAGCCTACGTTAGCTCAACCTTCCCGTAGGAAAACACCGATCCTGTAGAGGTTAATAATGAATCCATGTGTTTGACATGGGGTAGCAACAGTCTTCACACTCTGTGTTAATTTAGTACTCTCAGTGTTGATTTAACTTTCTGTGTAGTAAGTCACAGTATGTTTACCTTCAAGAAAACCAGGTCAAAGTATGATGACCAAAGTATGAAAAATTACAGCGTTGGTTCATTAGCTTTTGTAACCATTTGTTGGTTTAATCCTTAACCCCTAGCGTTTACTCTGCCAAGCAGCAGGCCCCAGGCGACTGACAGCGGTCACAGCCACTGGGGGATTAATGAGACGTTTAGCCAGCCATTCACAAACACTGGAACACAAGGCTGACCAACGGTGGTGCTGAGACGAGGTGGGCCTATTTGTTTGGTACAATCACCATGGCAACATAGAATTGAACAGGGGAGCTTAATGAAATCGAAGGCTTGCGCTTGGCTAGAAGTTTGACCAGGAGAAGAGGCGTTGGCAGGACATGGATGTCTGTCTGTATGGAGAGAAGAATTTGAATGAATATACTTTATTGACATTTCATGTGAAGGGTATGAAGCCTTTCCTGAAGGAGCTGCTGGACCCAACAGGACGCCATGTCTTTGACAGCCTAACCAGATCAGAGGCAGGGCTAACCCAGACCCATACACACTGTCTCAGGAAAGGTGAGGGTTCAACTGTTGCCTCAGTCTGGGTCTGTGAGAGATACATTCCTAGAAAAATCTGTTGCATGTTCCATTGGCAAACCTTTGTAATATTTATGTCATTGTTGCTGTTATGAAGGTATTGGTAGCACAGGAGATTGGTGGCATCTTAATTGGTGAGGACGGGCTCATGGTATTGGCTGGAGCGTAATTATTATGAGACGTCCTCCCCTCAGCAGCCTCCACTGATTGGTAGCAACATTACTCCAGGCTATCCCTTGCTGATAGTGTCACGTTCCTGACCTGTTTTCCTTTGTTTTGTATTCATTTTAGTTGGTCAGGGCGTGAGTTGGGTGGGTTTGTCTATGTTTGTATTTCTATGTGGGGTTTTGTGTTCGGCCTGGTATGATTCTCAATTAGAGACAGGTGTGTATTGTTTGTCTCTAATTGAGAGTCATACAAAGGCAGCCAGGGTTTCACTGGTGTTTTGTGGGTGTTTGTTTCCTGTGTCAGTGTTTGGACCACACAGGACTGTTTAAGGTTAGTCACGTTTGTTATTTTGTAGGTTTAAGTGTTTTCTTGTTGTTTCATTAAATCATGAACACTTACCTCTCCGCATCTTGGTCCTATCCATGCTCCTCCTCGTTTGAGGAGGAGAACAACATTGACTGCCTTAACAGAAACACCCACCACAAGAGGACCAAGCGGAGTGGAGAAGGGCAGCGACAGCAGCAGAGACAGACAGAGGAATGGACATGGGAAGACGTCTTGAACGGCAAGGGTTGCTACACATGGGAGGAGATCCTGGCTGGAAAGGATCGCCTCCCATGGGAACAGCTGGAGGCAGCGAGGAGAGCAGAGGCAACCGGAGAGAGGAACCGAAGGTATGAGGGTACGCGGCTAGCACGGAAGCCCGAGAGGCTCACCCAAAAATTTCTTGGGGGGGGGGGCTAAAGGGGAGTGTGGCGAAGCCGGGTTGGATACCTGAGCCAACTCCCCGGGCTTGCCGTGGAGTGAGAGGGCGTCGTACTGGTCAGACACCGTGTTATGCGGTAAAGCGCACGGTGTCCCCAGTACGCGTGCTTAACCCAGTGCGGGCTATTCCACCTTGCCGCACTGGGAGGGCTAGGTTGGGCATCGAGCCGGATGCCATGAAGCCGGCCCAACGTATCTGGCCTCCAGTACGTCTCCTCGGGCCGGCGTACATGGCACCAACCTTACAGGTGGTGTCCCCGGTTCGCCTGCATAGCCCAGTGCGGGCTATTCCACCTCGCCGCACTGGCAGGGCTACGGGGACCATTCAACCTGGTAAGGTTGGAGAGGCTCGGTGCTCAAGAGCGCGTGTCCTCCTTCACGGTCCGGTATATCCGGCGCCACCTTCCCACCCCAGCCCAGTACCATCAGTGCCTACACCACGCACCAAGCCTCCTGTGCGTCTCCAGAGCCCTGGGTGCACTGTTCCTTCTCCCCGCACTCGCCCTGAGGTGCGTGCCCTCAGCCCGGTACCTCCAGTTCCGGTACCACGCACCAGGCCTAGAGTGCGCCACGAGAGTCCAGTGTGTCCTGTTCCTGTTCCCCGCACTCGCCCTGAGGTGCGTGCCCTCAGCCCGCTACCTCCAGTTCCGGTACCACGCACCAGGCCTATAGTGCGTCTCAGCCGGCCAGAGTCTGCCGTCTGCCCAGCGGTGCCTGAACGGCCCGTCTGCCCAGCTCCGTCTGAGCCATCTGTCTGCCCAGCGCCGGCTGAGCCATCTGTCTGCCCAGCGCCGTCTGAGCCATCTGTCTGCCCAGCGCCGTCTGAGCCATCTGTCTGCCCAGCGCCGTCTGAGCCATCTGTCTGCCCAGCGCCATCTGAGTCATCCGTCTGCCACGAGCCATTAGAGCCGCCCGTCTGCCACGAGCCAGTAGAGCCGTCCGTCAGTCAGGAGCCGCTAGAGCCGTCCGTCAGTCAGGAGTTGCCAGAGACGCCCGCCGGTCAGGAGTTGCCAGAGACGCCCGCCGGTCAGGAGTTGCCAGAGACGCCCGCCAGTCAGGAGCTGCCAGAGACGCCCGCCAGTCAGGAGCTGCCAGAGACGCCCGTCAGTCAGGAGCTGCCAGAGACGCCCGTCAGTCAGGAGCTGCCAGAGACGCCCGCCGGTCAGGAGTTGCCAGAGACGCCCGCCGGTCAGGAGCTGCCAGAGACGCCCGCCAGTCAGGAGCTGCCAGAGACGCCCGTCAGTCAGGAGCTGCCAGAGACGCCCGTCAGTCAGGAGCTGCCAGAGACGCCCGTCAGTCAGGAGCTGCCAGAGACGCCCGTCAGTCAGGAGCTGCCAGAGACGCCCGTCAGTCAGGAGCTGCCAGAGACGCCCGCCAGTCAGGAGCTGCCAGAGACGCCCGCCAGTCAGGAGCTGCCAGAGACGCCCGCCAGTCAGGAGCTGCCAGAGACGCCCGCCAGTCAGGAGCTGCCAGAGACGCCCGCCAGTCAGGAGCTGCCAGAGACGCCCGACAGTCAGGAGCTGCCAGAGACGCCCGCCAGTCAGGAGCTGCCAGAGACGTCCGACAGTCCGGAGCTGCCCTACAGTCCGGAGCTGCCCTACAGTCCGGAGCTGCCCTACAGTCCGGAGCTGCCCTACAGTCCGGAGCTGCCCTACAGTCCGGAGCTGCCCTACAGTCCGGACCTGCCGGAGTCCCTCGGCCCGGACCTGCCGGAGTCCCTCGGCCCGGACCTGCCGGAGTCCCTCGGCCCGGACCTGCCGGAGTCCCTCGGCCCGGACCTGCCGGAGTCCCTCGGCCCGGACCTGCCGGAGTCTCTAAACCAGGACCTGCCGGAGTCCCTCAGCCAGGACCTGCCGGAGTCCCTCAGCCAGGACCTGCCGGAGTCCCTCAGCCAGGACCTGCCGGAGTCCCTCAGCCAGGACCTGCCGGAGTCCCTCAGCCAGGACCTGCCGGAGTCCCTCAGCCAGGACCTGCCGGAGTCCCTCAGCCAGGACCTGCCGGAGTCCCTCAGCCAGGACCTGCCGGAGTCCCTCAGCCAGGACCTGCCGGAGTCCCTCAGCCAGGACCTGCCGCCCCTTATCCCGGTGCTGCCCCTTATCCCGGTGCTGCCCCTTATTCCGGTGCTGCCCCTTCATTTAGGTGGGGTTAGTGGGAGGGTGGTCATTGGGAGGGGGATAAAGAAGCGGGGATTGATTATGGTGGGGTGGGGACCACGACCAGCGCCAGAGCCGCCACCGTGGACAGACGCCCACCCAGACCCTCCCCTAGACTTTGTGCTGGTGCGCCCGGAGTTCGCACCTTAAGGGGGGGGTTCTGTCACGTTCCTGACCTGTTTTCCTTTGTTTTGTATTCATTTTAGTTGGTCAGGGTGTGAGTTGGGTGGGTTTGTCTATGTTTGTATTTCTATGTGGGGTTTTGTGTTCGGCCTGGTATGATTCTCAATTAGAGACAGGTGTGTATTGTTTGTCTCTAATTGAGAGTCATACAAAGGCAGCCAGGGTTTCACTGGTGTTTTGTGGGTGTTTGTTTCCTGTGTCAGTGTTTGGACCACACAGGACTGTTTAAGGTTAGTCACGTTTGTTATTTTGTAGGTTTAAGTGTTTTCTTGTTGTTTCATTAAATCATGAACACTTACCTCTCCGCATCTTGGTCCTATCCATGCTCCTCCTCGTTTGAGGAGGAGAACAACATTGACTGCCTTAACAGATAGACCAATCTTGTAACAGTGCAGTAATCTCTCGCTCTCGCTCTCGCTCTCTCTCTCAAAATTAAATTTAAGGGCTTTCTTGGCATGGGAAACATATGTTAACATTGCCAAAGCAAGTGAAGTATTTAATAAACAATACAAATTTACAGTAAACATTACACTTTATTCCAAAAGAATAAAGACATTTCACATGTCATATTATATCTCTAGAATGAGAGAGAGACATTTAGAGAGGAGTGTTGCAGGACGACCACACACAGACCAACCTCACACCTCCACTTTACGGTGAGGGGTTTATTTATGCAGCTGGGACATATAGTGTATTATACCCTTCAGTTCAACACGGAATGTCTCTAAAAACCATTAATTTAATGTTCCAGTTGATGGCTCTAGTTTCAAGAGTCATGTTTTCATAGTTGTTACAAAGTGGGAATGTTTCTAATTATGTGTTATTACTTCTAATACTTCAAGAGCTGCATTGCTAGAGGAAAGTGAAAAACAAACCCGCTATGATGAAACTGCAGCAAGGGCCAAATGAAGGTCCTGATGGCTGTTGACTCTCAAAACCGTTGGAAAATATTTACCAAAATTTTTCCAAAATATATCCCCTTGCTTCTAACTAACAAGGGCGGACTTCATTCCAGAGCTGTCAGGCATGAGGAGGGTGAAGACCGCAGAGAAAAACCTGAGTCTGCCCATTCTTCACCCTGTCTGCACCTCACTTCACCCGTTCAATCACAAGAGTGCACGCAAGCACACGTAAACATACACAAACGCATCCACACGCACACACACGCACGCACACGCGCACGCACGCACACACACACACACACACACACACACACACACACACACACACACACACACACACACACACACACAAACACTCCCACGCATTACATGAAGCCTCCATCACAACTAAAGCAACATCACTTGAGCAATGCGATTAAAATGTTATAGCCTAGAATTTGAAACCGATCTTTTTCCATTAAACACATGTAAAAAATATATTTTTAACAATAATAGTTTCCTGATCTTTCTTATATCCTCTCAGTTAAAGGAAAGACACTTCAGAACAAATTTTGTATTTTTCATTATCTGTTGTTCCGTGTAGTGAATCTGTTAATCAATGTATTTGTATGGGATAATAAAAATATATACATTTACATTTTAGTCATTTAGCAGATGCTCTTATCCAGAGCGACTTACAGTAGAGTGCATACATTTTATTACATTTTACATACTGAGACAAGGATATCCCTACCGGCCAAACCCTCCCTAACATGGACGACGCTATGCCAATTGTGAGTCACCCCACGGACCTCCCGGTTGCGGCCGGCTGCGACAGAGCCTGGGCGCGAACCCAGAGACTCTGGGAACCCTAGACCACTGCGCCACCCGGGAGGCCAAATTTTTTTATATAGTATTTTTAAGGGTCTTAAAATTCTAAATGAAATAGCTATATGACCCTAAATGACCCCCCGCTGATGGAACTACAGTATTGTACAGTATTGTGTGTAGTAGTAGTGTATTTTCGTAGTCGTGTGTGTGGTAGTAGTGTTTGGTTAGTAGTGTGTATGGTGGGTGGTAGTAGTGTATTTGGGTAGTCGTGTGTGTGAGTTTGGCAAACTGACTCATACTCTGCCACCCATGTACAGTACCAGTCAAAAGTGTCACGGCTCCTCCTCTGCCTTGCAGGGGGCGGTTCCTCCTGCAGGCAAGGGAGGGTCGTTAGTGATTGGAGCCACCTGGGCTCAGGGTATAAACTGTTTGACTAATCACCTCTCTCTCTCTCTCTCTTTCTCTGCTCCTCCAGGTATGCTCATGTTTTGTTTGTTCCTTGTTCCTCCTGTAGTTTTACATAGTTTTCACTCAGTCATGTTCACACACACATCCATGCACTTTACATACACCTTACATTATGATACATCCACACCTCATTCCTTTTTCTTAGTTTAAGTTAATAGTTTGTTGTAGAATAAAGAACCTTTTTAAATTGGCCTATACCTGTTGTTCGTGTCCCCTCATTTTTGTCACAGGCTATGAGCCGGCTTGTGACAAAAGTGTGGACACACTTACTCATTCAAGGGTTTTTCTTTATTTTACTATTTTCTACATTGTAGAATAATAGCGAAGGCATCAAAACTATGAAATAACATACATGGAATCATGTAGTAATCAAACAATCGTTAATCAAATCAAAATACATTTTATATTTGAGATTCTTCAAAGTAGCCACCCTTTGCCTTGATGACAGCTTTACACACTCTTGGCATTTTCTCAACCAGCTTCATGAGTTAGTCACCTGTAATGTATTTAAAATAACAGGTGTGCCTTGTTAAAAGTTCATTTGCAGAATTTCTTTCCTTCTTAATGCGTTTGAACTAATGTGGTGGCATATTTCTGCTTTACCAAATGAGGAGAGTTACAAACTTTACACAACAGTCCGAGTTATACTTAAACTACATCTTTAATAATAAGAGCTTTGCAATTGTCACACCCTGACCTTAGAGAGCTTTTAATGTCTCTTTTGGTTTGGTCAGGGTGTGATTTGGGTGGGCATTCTATGTTCATTTTCTATGTTTTGTATTTCTTTGTGTTTGGCCGGGTGTGGTTCTCAATCAGAGGCAGCTGTTTATCGTTGTCTCTGATTGAGAACCATACTTAGGTAGCTTTTCCCCACATGGTTTTTGTGGGTAGTTATTTTCTGTTTAGTGTTTTGCACCTTACAGGACTGTTTCGGTTTCATTTATTCTCTTGTTATTTTGTTTAGTGTTCAGTGTAAATAAAAAACATGAACACTTACCGCGCTGCGCTTTGGTCCAACTACTCTTCTTCAGACGATGAAAACCGTTACAGCAATAGCAATTTTTGACTTTCAATGATGCGCTATCTCTAATGAACCATTGGAAAGTGTCTACAGAAAAGTACAAAGATCTTTTATAGCCAAGATACACCCCTCTCAACTTACATGATGAACCACAGATCTTAGGAACAGTTCACAAAGGTTAAGATTTGTATGAAAGATATCTATAAAACATAACAGACAGTTACTGCTGTGTCAACAGTTTTCATTGTAAAGACCAGTGTCTGGCCCCCTTACTCCAAAAGGGAACCGTCTCTCCCTGGTACGGCATAGAACAGAACCATTAGCTCATGTTCTCTGGAATGCTCTTTAGGTTTTATCACCCAAAGACATCATAAATCTCCTCTGTCAGGGTTATCTCATAGAGGCCCATCCTCAGTAGAACACACACACAATAGTTAACAAAATACTCTATTCTGTCGAATAAAGCAACCATTATAATGCAATACAAGCATTATAACATAATCTTGCAATTTTCCACGACACTAATCAGTTGTGTTGTGACAAGGTAGGGATGGTTTGCAGAAGATAGCCCTATTTGGTATAAGAACAAGTCCATATTATGGCAACAACAGCTCAAATAAGCAAAGAGAAACGATAGTCCATCATTACTTTGAGAAATGAAGGTCACTTAATCCGGAACATTTCAAGAACTTTGAAAGTTTCCTCAAGTGCAGTCGCAAAAACCATCAAGCGCTATGATGAAACTGGCCCTCATGAGGACCGCCACAGGAAAGGAAGACCCAGAGTTACCTCTGCTGCAGAGGATAAGTTCATTAGAGTTCAAGTAGCAGACACATTTCAACATCAACTGTTCAGAGGAGACTGCATGAATCAGGCCTTTATGGTCAAATTGCTGCAAAGAAACCCCTACTAAAGGACACCAATAATAAGAAGAGACGTGTTTGAGTAGGTGAGTAGGTGAACAGATAATCTCTGCATGTGTGGTTCCCACCGTGAAGCATGGAGGTGGATGTGTGATGGTTTTAGGGTGCTTTGCTGGTGACACTCTCAGTGATTTATTTAGAATTCAAGGAACACTTAACCAGCATGGCTACCACAACATTCTGCAGCGATACACCATCCCATCTGGTTTGCGCTTAGTGGGAATATAATTTATTTTTCAACAGGACAATGACCCAAAACACACCTCCAGGCTGTGTGAGGGCTTTTTGACCAAGAAGGAGAGTGATGGATTGCTACATCAGATGACCTGGCCTCCACAATTACCTGACCTCAACTCAATTGAGATGGTTTTGGATGAGTTGGACCGCAGAGTGAATGAAAAGCAGGCAACAAGTTCTCAGCATATGTGTGAAATCCTTCATGACTGGTGAAAAAGCATACCAGGTGAAGCTGGTTGAGAGAATGCCAATAGTGTGCAAAATTGTCATCAAGGCAAAGTGTGGATACTTTGAAGAATCTCAAATATAAAATACATTTTGATTTGTTTAACAATTTTTTTGGTTACTATGTGATTCCATATGTGTTTTTTGATGTCTTCATAAATATTCTACAATTTAGAAAATAGTAAAAATAAAGAAAAACCCTTGAATAAGTAGGTGTGTCCTAACTTTTGACTGGTACTGTACATGATACTGACATGTTCTACTCTGCACTGCGGTTTGAATGTTCGTCTGTAATCTTTGTCTGGGATGGAGGGGTTGTGTAAAACACCAGGCCTGTTAGAAGGGGGTGTCCCATGACCACCTGCAGAGCTCAGAATTGGTCCCTCATTAGACCAATGACCTTGGCACTGATATGGGTTGCAGCTGCGGCTCCCAGGTCCATGTATCTGCTGCTAATGCACTCCCCTCAACCAGCTCCACCCTGCCTGCTGGCCTGTCTGCAACCCTCTATCCCCCCAACTCTCATTTCACCCAACCTCAAATTCCTTACAGATGTCTACCTGGGAGTAATCTGCTGTCACAGTCAGACAAAGGGATGTCCCATGCCTGGCTCAAAGTACAAGAAAATGTTATGCAGCTCTTTCAATACACAGACTTGACAAAAATAAAGTTTATGAACCCTGTAAGATGTATATGAAAAGGACGACAGCTCCTGCTTTGACTGCCATGATTGAGTTCTGCTTACTAAGTTGTGTGTATCACATACATATGGAGGGAGATGAAGAGATGTGTCTACTTGTGTTGTGAAGCATATTAGCCTCTAATGTCAGTTTAAGCTGTAGAGTTGCATGACGTCTATGCTAGGGGTAGCGTTCCTCACTGGCCATAAATACACATGCATTGAGCGCCGCAGATCACGATGGCACATATTCTAGTTGTGACCCGTCAGACATTTTACACAGATATCTTGTTGACTGCTTACACACATACAGATGTAGCATCTAAATTTGAGCCAGTTTGCTACAGCAGGGAAAAAATCCTGCAGCAACAGGAAATGTGAATTATTATGTGGATTATAATTCATGGATATTTGTGCATGGGTTGATACATTTTTCATAAGGGAAAATCAGGTCTGAAATTTCAAACTGGAAATTACAATATTTAGAAGGCTTTTTAAACCTCAAATAAACTACACGTTTAAAATGTCCTACATTGCAGGAACTTTCTCCTGGTATGGGGTGATCAAATGAAGATCCTACATCTGTACACACACACACCTAGTACCACTTATTACTCTCGTTATAACAAGCCTCAGTGAATTTCTGTCATGTCTAGAGGGGTGTATTTATAAGTGGCTAGTCTGCCTAGCCTAGCATGCCACAGATTACTGGGCTGTTACCAGACCTGCCACCAAAGGCCAAACTACATTCCTGAAACCCTCTATTAGATGCATGGTTATAACATAACATGGAGAAGCACGGTCAGCTCCTCTCCCATCCACATCGCTAGACATTAGTCCTCATCTTGTTGATGTCCATGTGGTATATCTTCATCTGAAACAACTAGTAGTGATATTCCTTCCAAAAAGATGCCAAGGCTATGTTAATAAGGTTTATTTTGGAGGCTGGGTTCTTAGCATGCAAAGTGATGGGTGTGTCTGCTATGGTATTTTTATTTAACCTTTATTTAACTAGGCAAGTCAGTTAAGAACGAATGCTTATTTAAGAATGACGGCCTACCCCGGCCAAATCCTCCCCTAACCCGGATGACACTGTGCCAATTCTGCTCCACCCTATGGGACTCCCAGTTACGGCCGGATGTGATGCAGCCTGGATTTTAACCATGAACTGCAGTGACGCATCTTGCACTGAGATGCAGTGCCTTAGACCGTAGACCGCTGCGCCACTCAGGAGCCCCCCCCCCCCCATCTTTAAGCTGGCAACATTAAGGGACTGGACTCAGCTCCTTCTCAAAAGACATGGTTAAAACCTACATCTTCTCTCCCTCTCCCACTCTGTCTCGCTCTTGCTGAACGATATTAAACCTATTTGGATGACGCCTGCCTCATGTTCAGTTTCCATTCCACCATTCCACCATCCCCTGCTTAAAATAAAACCAACAATCCAGCCTGCTTATTTTTAGCCTCAGAATCTGCACTATAATATCAGTCTAATGGCATGGTTCTGGAGATACTGAAACGAGTTCTCAAACTGTAAAAGTCAAAAAAGTGTGATGAATGGGATTTGAACCAAGGTTTCCTGCAGGCCACAAGACTGCGTTAGCCCATTGAGCTAAAGACTAGTCATAAACACAAGTCTCCAGGTGTCTGGCAAGGCTCCTAATCATGCGAGGGTGGTTAAGAAGCAGGTTCAAACCAGGACCATCATGTTCTCCTGCTCTTCAGTGAACCACATTCCCTGGCCAGATAGTCCAACTCATGCCAGTACTGAAGAGACCAGGAAGCACCACGTTCCTGGTCTCTGAATCCCAGCTCCCAGCCTTTCCTGCTTGTCAGTAGATGAATGAGAAGCAAATCTTTGGCAGGGGCTTGGATGGGGATGGTGTAGTGGGGAAGTGGGAGTTGGGTTGCCAACTAAGGGATGCACATGCTGTGATTAATGGCCAATTTGAAGGCTACCAGATGCCTGCTTTTAATGGACCTGGTCCCTCATAAAGATACTATAGGCGTACAGCTGAACTGAGGGCAATAATGACCAAAAAATGAAATGCTGGGTTAAAAATCAACCCAATTTTGGTTATTTGGTATTGCATATTATAATAAGGTGGCATCTATCACAACATTGGGATTAGCATAGTCTCTTAGCAATATCATACACTTCTGTAAGCCTCATTGAAGCCACAATATTTAATATTGAATATTCAACCTTTACACACAATAGCTATACAACAGAATAGATGAACAGGAATGATATTTACTCTCACGGGTGGCTAAAAAAGAACAACCTGAAAGCCACGCCCCAACAAACTATGACTCTAGTCTTCTGATCAATAACCCAGCACCAATAACACACAGCATCAACAACCCAAACTGTTTTCTTTTAAAGAAAACAACCCAACTATGTGACCCAACACCTGCAGCCCAGCATTTGGGTCAACCACACAACCCAGCATTTGGGTCAACCACACAACCCAGCATTTGGGTCAACCACACAACCCAGCATTTGGGTCAACCACACAACCCAGCATTTGGGTCAACCACACAACCCAGCATTTGGGTCAACCACACAACCCAGCATTTTTTAGAATGTAGGTGATTGTTTCATGGGTCTATGGGGTCTGTGTAGGAGTGGACTGGATGCTAGAGATAGAGATGCTAAACAAAAGCAAGCCCTGGCTGTTTCCAATTAGTTTGGTTAAAAAAACACCCTGCCAAAGCAACCTCTACCAAATCAAAAGACGACATCTGTACGCTTTTCTTTGTTATTTTGATGCAGCAAGTAAGAATAGATGATTGACAGATACAGAGGGGTTAAAATCCCCTCCTCAGGCTCTGTCCCTTTGCAGATGCAGTGGCCTCCAGTCTCATTCACTGGAGCACATCCCTACAGCCAGCAGATATTTTACAAGTGGACTGTGTGACCAGGCAAGAAGTACTTCCAGATAAAAGGTCCAGGGGACATCCACCGTGCCACGAGAGAGAAACAGAAGAACAATCCTCCACTCCCCTTCCTGTTCTCATCTAAAGCAGACCACAGAGACTCATAACAAGAGACAGTAGTGTAGAGGACGAGAGAGAAAGTGCAGGACAGAGAAGGGACATCATGGATAAATACAAGGGGCAGGAAGTCAACATAATGAATAACACATTAATAGTGTAGGCCTATTTGCCGCTTTGTCATAACTCTGAATTAGATTTTCCGTTGGCTCTGCTACCAGCCTAACAAGGCAGACGGGTGTGTGTGTATGTTAATGCAGGCCAGGGGTGTGAGAGAGAGTCCTACTTCTGGGCCAGTTGTCAAGCTCACACTGTGGGCACTGGACAGCAGCAGGACTTCCCCCCAATAAACAAGGTGTAGTCCTCAAACTCAGGGAAGGCAGAGTGAAAACACGCTGGAACCAGCCTGGTGTTCAATAGGCAACAAATTGTAGAAAAAAGCTCCGAAACGGAGTAAACCGGATGCTATCTGAATTTGTTTTCATTTTATGTTGCACAACATTTTGCTACAGTGTGCCCTAATGAACATGACCTTGGAATCTCAGTTTCACCAACCAAATGGGGAGGAAATAGTTCCTAAGGGTTGAAGTGCTGTTTATGATCAAAACGTTCCTTGGCCGAAAGCCTGAGTATCCATGTGTGGAGATGTATGTTTTGGGGGTATTTTTTAAGTGGTCTAGGTTTTGTGTTACAGTGTGTGTTTGTGTGTGTGTGTGTGTGTGTGTGTGTGTGTGTGTGTGTGTGTGTGTGTGTGTGTGTGTGTGTGTGTGTGTGTGTGTGTGTGTGTGTGTGTGTGTGTGTGTGTGTGTGTGTGTGTGTGTGTGTGTGTGTGTGTGTGTGTGTGTGTGTGTGTGTGTGTGTGTGTGTGTGTGGTTCAGGATGTCCATTGACTTCCTCTATCTGACAGAATGCTTTATGAGCACAGTTGAAGAATTTGTTGGAATGCGCCTTGGAGTCAGGAAATTAGAAAACACTAAAAAATAAAAGTGTCCCTTTAGGCCCTTTAGGACTCTTTTGGTTGATACAGGAAGAAAGGGGCCTCTTGTGAAAACCAAAATACAAGCAACTTTACAGTACTCTGCTGCATTGCTAGAGTACTAAAAATCAAGGATAAGGAATGTACAGTAACTATGTCATACAATCTAAGAAATATGATAAGCACTTATTTGCTCTACCTGCTGTAGTACACTGATCAACAGCATTCCATCTCAGCACCTTTACTGTACAGTACACGTCATACTGAGCTGATTATATGTGCTACTCCACACTTACATACTGCATACAGTTCAATGTGTTTTTAAAATGTAAACCGTCTGAAAAACTAACACTAAATCCCAAAGCAACTCTTCCCTCTTTCTGCAACTACAGTCCAGCAGCAGGATGGCCAGGCTTGTAACAGGGTTAATAATGACCATGAGGTTGTGTTTAAAATGTAAAGGTCACCTCCAGACAGTCCCTGATTGGTCAGCAATTGTGAACAGCCAACCATGTCCCTGGAACCCTCTCCTTTAACCAGAATTGAAAGACACTAACGAGCAGAACACATTCAGCTCTTAACTCTTGCCCTCCACTCATGGTAAAACATGATGAATAAAAGCTGTAGTAAAAAAAAAAAAAATCCTAGCTCTGATTACTGACTACTGCTGAGTTTATTGCCAGACCCAGATTACTCACATACACTAATACCACTCAGTGCACTGCAAGTGCCAACAGGTTGATAAGCATTATGCACAAATGTTACATACTCTGATAGAAAATTAAATTCATATGTTGCATAGAAAACCCACAGTATTTATGGATGACTTTAGAGAGAGTTGCTGGTTTATCTAAGCCTGTGAGGTGAAAACCACCACTTATTACATCTTCCATGTGGTGACTCTGACCCTGCTCTGTCTCCCAGGGTCTTGCAGCACCGGTCTAGGTCTGCACCCTGGCTGTCTGCCTGTTCTCCTGAGTTGGCCTGCCTACATCACCTATGTGTGCACCTTCCTTCTTCCCCTCTTCTCTTAGCAACCTCTCTCCTACCTTCTCAGTCCACCCAGGCTGTCCATGGCCATTCCTTTAGGATGCTGTTCTGCAGGCAGGGGACAGAGAGAAGAGGGGAGAGCAAAGTATGAGCTCATGCTGTAGGTACAGCCTTTATTTAACTAGGGAAGTCAGTTAAGAACAAATTATTATTTACAATGATGACCTACCTCAGCCAAACCCAAACGATGCTGTGCCAATTGTGCACCGCCCTATGGGTCTCCCAATCACGGCGGGATGTGATACAGGCTGGTTTCGAACAAGGGACTTTAGTGACGCTTCTTGCACTGAGATGCAGTGCCTTAGACCGCTGCGCCACTCGGGAGCCCCTAAAAAAAAAAAAATACAGAATACAGAAAAACGCATCTTTTGATCAATGGGTAAAATAATTGTGTATATATTGTTTGTGTGTGAATACTCCTCTAAGAAAACCAATAGTCCAAACCTCATGTCTCTATCACAATCCGTTCAAAAGTTATTGGCGTTCTTACCCTTGTAGGATGTCCAAAATTAGGGGTGACTAAATCAATGGAGGCCAGAGAAAGAAAGTGGTCAAAAATCTGGAAAATAGTATTGCATCAGCGAGAATTATCTAACTGACAGGCTCACTGTTGAATCATCTTTCTTCTGGAATCCGGAGGACATAAAACAATATAAAGGTAAGATAGATATTCATTTTGAGACATGACGTGGTATTTTCATATTTTAGTATATGCTTTTCATAATAATGCAAAGTTTCTTTCCTTTTTTCAGATTTTTCACAAAAACAAGCATATCTCTGTGAAATGTCAACGAGCACACCACAAGCTTTTCATTTTCAAAGCCATTTACATTTCATTCAGTTCGTGTCATGTTAATTTGGATTTTTTTTACCCGCGGAAACAACTTTGCTGACAAAAGTATTACAAAAGTATTATACCACAAAAGTATTTATGAAAAAACTTGGTGCTTATTGCCAATGTTTTATGTTACAAAATGGGACTTTTTGGAAATAATATTAATACGTTTGAGAAAGACCCCACCGAATAATTCAGAACATGAAGAATCATATTTGTCTTGGTAAAATGTATTTTATAACATAAGGAAGTGAAATTTCATCACCAAAGTCCATTTTCACTCAGTCTGGGCAGAGTAGAGTGGATGGACACCCTACAAAGTAGCTTGAGGTGAACCTGTCCCACAGTTTGTTTTGTGTCTCTCTCTCACTCACTCTCTCTCTCTCACACACACAACTTACTGACAATAGTGGGACGCTGGTATGATGTCAATGCTGGAGGTGGGAGGATGGCGGGCAGGATAATAATACAGCACAAACAAAGAGATGGGGGCGTTGAAGAGACTGTTGATCTGTGTGTGTCACAGAGCAGCTCTTTTTCCATCTCTACAGACAGGGGGCATTGGTCTCCTATCCTCACTCCTCCTCTGCCCTGCCCCAGACACACAGCCAAGGATTGGAGGAGAGAAAAGAGCTGTGTGGCTTTTCCAGAAAACACCCAGAAGATATGTGTGAGAAACTCCCTGAGTGACACTTAATATGTTGTCCAGTTGACAATTGATTTATTTCCTGTCATCGTACAGTAATCATGTTGATTCTATGCATGAGGTGGAGTTCTCACACCAATCTTCTGCATTCGTCCTCGTCTGGAGCCAAGTAGCTGATGTCAAAAGAGGTCCAGTACTACGGTGTGCGTGCGAGTGAGTGATAGAGAGAAGGTTTGAGCATGGTAATCTCAGCAATGTACCATACAGGCTAACAACCCTCTTCTCTGACATACAGGAACATCTGTTTCTTCAATGTCCAATCAGAGTAGCCCAGGCAGAAACATTACTCTATGACCTCACCCATGGGACATGCAGAGAACACCATATATGGAGAAAGGTTCTTTACAGAACCATTCTAAATCTCAAAGGTTCTTTGTAGAACCATATATTCTGTTTTTTATATTCTGGTTCAATAGCCATATTATATTGTTAAAATGCCATAGGTTTTATTATTGTGTTTATTAAAGGTCAGGAACAATGAAAATTATATTTTTCTTGAAATATGATATTTGGATGAAACCAGATCAAAGTATGAAAAATGACTGTTGCTTCTACATTGATGAAGTTTGATCATAAAGTTACTGGTCTCCTCCCGCATGTCAAACACTTGGATTCAGGAGGTTGGATTATTAAGGGGATACGGTGACATCACCCTAACTCTCATTTTAATACACCAATGGTAACATAATATTCTCTTACCTAATGTAAATAAGTACCGCCTTGTAACCAACTTCGGAGAAGGTGTGTTTGCAGAGGGGCATGGTTTATATGTAAGGGATAAACACTGACAATCTGTACATTACTTTGGAAATAATGGACAACGCAGCCGCCGAGTATCTTTGCGGAGTTCATTTTTCCAAGAAAATGTGCAGAACGGAGTTATTTATCCTGCTTTTACCACAGTTGCCAAAGAAAACAATACTAGGACACATCTACAAGAACACATTTACCGGTAGAAATAACCTATGTTTTAATAAATATATATTTGAATTTTTATATGAGATCTTTTTGTTACTAGAGATGTGACCCATTCGTTCGTTCGATTAGTTTGATATTTATGGAAGCGACCTAGTTGTACGTTCTATATGTTCCATTACCATGCTCGCTGGCAACGTTCTTGTCCCTTGTTACGGCTAACAAAGTCACAACCTTAGCAGAAGAAGTAGCTGCATTTGCATTTGTTTAAGCTCTTTAATATGGACATTCATTTGGATACATCCATAACAATGAGCTGATAGTGCCCAATTTTGTCTGGCACAGCTAGAAAAGTTTGCCTTCTCGTCAGGACGCTCGACACTGTCCATTACGAGGAGATCGCATTACATATCAAACACTAGGCTAGAAGCGAACTAAATAGTTTGTTGCTAGCAAACCTGCCAATATGACATCCAAATTCAAAAATACAAGTTGCTGAAAACAGCTGGTCAAACTAGAAACGTGGGTGGATTTGACAGCATAGCGCCACTTACGTCACAACCGCAACAGTAGGGACAGAGAAATTAATGTTCATCACTCACCAAAATATGTCTCTACAAAACAAATCAATGCTAGGTACGTTTTTCATCGTTGGAACTGCGTTTACAATGTATCCAATGCAGTTTGTGTGATTTTTGGTTTAGCTTTCTCTAAGTTTGTAGCAAGTACAGTTTGCTTGTTCAGGTGCACATTGTGTCATGATTGCAAGGTGTCCAGATATCTGTCCCATTATCTTGTTTTAATGTTCACTCTAGAATGCCCTTCTAGCCAAACAGAAACAAGTATTCAACAATGCTGTGGTATAAAGCTAGATTGCTACTCTACTGGTGCCATAATTTGACTTTAGGGTGTCAGCAAATATAATTAAAAGTTTACACTATTCATCATCGTTTACACTATTCATTATACGTCTCCCTTATATCCATGTGTGGTGTTAGCTAATGTAGTTAGCTACTAGCTAATGTAGTTAGCTAACAGGAGATGTATAAAAAAAGTTGGAGATCATTGATGTAATTTCAATGCTGTTTCAGTTGCTTTATCTATCACCAAATTTGCTTGAAAATATTTTAGTGCTACACTGCTCACTGCGTCCAAGTTTCTTGACATGGGCATTTCAAAGAGCAGTCAGGAAAGCTCGTGATTATAAGCTCCCCACCCACTCAGCCTGTCTTTTCAAACTTCCTGTCAGTTAGCCATGAGAGAAAAAGTAATTTTTTGCACATTTTTAGCAAAAAAGGGTGATATTTTAGTCACTCAAAAGGCTACTTTACAAAAGGCTACCTTATTTTGGGACCTTTAAGGCCTTATTTTAATGGCCAGCTCTCTAAGCATAACAATTAACTCTGTATTGTTGAATTAACACTCATTGGTGTAAAATAACCCAGTGTTGGCGTTAATAACCAGTTGAACCAAAACCATGTCCAAATAATCATAATTCCCAACATGCTCTATTTCAGTTTGATTTTAAGAATTGTTTGTTTCAATATCTATGTTCTTGCATGTACATTGATTGAAGCATATATTGCACCTGTTACGGAAACAGTTGTTCCAGTTAGATGTATATGTTGTCTCATATTTTATTCTTCCCAACCCTGGCAGTCATTCTGAATGAATGTTGTGGGTGTTAACATTTTTATTTATTAGGCTCACCATACCAATGGCGACAGCTAGTCTTACTGGGGTCCGACGTATAACGATAAAGGCATTACAAACAAGAATTTACAATTTACATACATTTAAAAATGTAACTGAGTCAGGTTTGTCGGCCTCCTTGCTCGCACACGCTTTTTCATTTCTGCCAACAAATTTTTTATAGGATTGAGGTCAGGGCTTTGTGATGGCCCCTCCAATACCTTGACTTTGTTGTCCTTAAGCCATTTTGCCACAACTTTGGAAGTATGCTTGGGGTCATCGTCCATTCGGAAGACCCATTTGCAACCAAGCTTTAACTTCTTGACTGATGTCTTGAGATGTTGCTTCAATACATGCACATATTTTCCTTCCTCATGATGCCATATATTTTGTGAAGTGCACCAGTCCCTCATGCAGCAAAGCACCCCCACAACATGATGCTGTCACCCCTGCGCTTCACGGTTGGGATGGTGTTCTTCGGCTTGCAAGCCTCACCCCTTTTTCCTCCAAACATAACGATGGTCAATATGGCCAAAGAACAGTTATATTTTTGTTTCATCAGACCAGAGGACATTTCTCCAAAAAGTATAATATTTGTCCCCATGTGCAGTTGCAAACCGTAGTCTGGCTTTTTTATGGCGGTTTTGGAGCAGTGGCATCTTTCTTGCTAAGTGGCCTTTCAGGTTATGTCGATATAAGACTCATTTTACTGTGGATATAGATACTTCTGTACTTGTTTCCTCCAGCATCTTCACAAGGTCCTTTGCTGTTGTTCTGGGATTGATTTGCACTTTTCCCACCAAAGTACGTTGATCTCTAGGAGACAGAACGCGTATCCTTCCTGAACGGTATGACGGCTGCGTGGTCTTATGGTGTTTATACTTGCGTACTATTGTTTGTACAGATGAACGTGGTACCTTCAGGCGTTTGGAAATTGCTCTCAAGGATGAACCAGACTTGTGGAGGTCTAAAAAAAAATTCTGAGGTCTTGGCTGATTTCTTTTGATTTTCCCATGATGTCAAGCAAGGGGGACTGAGTTTGAAGGTAGGCCTTGAAATACATCCACAGGTACACCTCCAATTGACTCAAATGATGTCAATTAGTCTATCAGAAGCTTCTGAAGCCATGACATCATTTTCTGTAATTTTCCAAGCTGTATAAAGGCACAGTCAACTTAGTGTATGTAAACTTCTGACCCACTGGAATTGTGATACAGTGAATTATAAGTGAAATAATCTGTCTGTAAACAATTGTTGGACAAATTACTTGTGTCATGCACGAAGTAGATGTCTTAACCGACTTGCCAAAACTATAGTTTGTTAACAATAACTTTGTGGAGTGGTTGAAAAATGAGTTTTAATGACTCCAACCTAAGTGTATGTAAACTTCTGACTTCAACTTTACATCTATTGGTTACACATATATGTCAATACATACACACAACAAGTAGGACACGTGGGTGAGAGGCGTTGTGTCGTGAGGTGTTGCATTTATTTTTTGCTTAAATGTTCAACTGTTATATGTGATAACAATGATGAACCGGAATGACATTTCCCCTCATGGGAGGCCAAAAATAACTCCTTAAAGCCTCACCCCTACCAAACCAAGCCTCCAGTCTTCTGATCTGACCCGTTGGATCATAAATCAATAACCCAGCATCAACAAACTAACCTTGCAATTTCTTTTAAACAATCCAATTAAGTGACCTAATACCTGCAACCCAGTAGTTGGGTCACTCAAACAACCCAGTATTCTTTGGAGCGTAATCCCTCAAAATAAGGCCGTATGAAATACATATTTTATTGTGTTAAATTATCAAGTTTGAACAATAACATTTTCATTCAGGATCTCACTTGGTGAAGTCCATAGGAATGAAAATGAATGTTTGCAAAAAGCATGTATCTAACCAATACAGTCATGGGTGGTAACTGTTACGTCCGTCGTCAAATGAATGAGACCAAAGCGCAGCGTAGAAAGTGTTCATGATTTTTAATACTGAACTCCGACAAAACAGCAAAATACAAAACGTAACGTTCTGCAGGGCTAAACAGCAACTATGCAAAAACAAGATCCCACAAACTAAGGTGTAAAACAGGCTGCCTAAGTATGAGACAACGATAGACAGCTGCCTCTGATTGGGAACCATACCCGGCCAACAAAGAAATAGAACACATAGATTGCCCACCCAAATCTCACCCCGACCTAACCAAAAAGAGAAATAAAAAGGCTCTCTAAGGTCAGGGCGTGACAGTAACTCTACAATTTACTCGTAAAACAAAGCATTCTGGGAAATATGAAAATAAATCTTTACACTAAGCAGTGTGTTAATTCATCACTGTTTGCCTATACAGGTCCACACTTTCAGTGTTATTTTAACACTGATGAATTTGAATTTGCTGTGCATGCCAGTGGAATATCATCTGTGTTCTGCAAATTTCAAACACCATTCATAACGTTGTGAGCAATATTGCAGAGAACGGCCAAAATAAGCAAAGGGAGATTTTTACTGTGATAAAGTTAAGGCGAATCATCATAAATCAAGTGTGTGTCATCTTGCATCTGTTCAGATAATAGAGAAATGGGAGAAAATGAGGTGTGCTTTTTGCATTGCCAAATATTACAAAGGCCATGTGGCCTTGGTTCAGCAGCTCTAGCCCTGTTACTGTACAGTAGCAACATCAATCTTCTACTCATAAATGTCACTTTCTATGAACAGCTGTCTGTATATGGTGAAATGCCACAGTAGACCAATATAAGCAGAAATTGAACTGATTTCATTGGTGTTCTTGCAGTCAGAAATCTACCATGCATGTTGTGAGGGAAAAGGTGCTAAATGGCATATGTTATCATATTATTATCGATGTGGATTGACATGGATCTGACAGTAAATCTTGCAACGCACCACTGTCGAAGACCAAACTCACCATGCCCATGTCATACTTAACCATACAGAAAGCACCCAGCACAGCAGCATCTTAACCTAACAATCGAGTGGAACGCCTTAAATTGCTATCCCTAGGCTATAGGAAGAGGGTGCTGCAGCTGTCCTCTGTAGGCTGGGATATGAGAGGTAAACGGTTGGTTCTTTAGTTCCAAAGTCATGAGTCAGAAAAGTGAAACCCAGTCCGAGGTGCAGCTGCACCCTGCTCTCCCTGGCAGCTGTGGCACGCTGTACTGTGGGCACACGTAATGCCCGGGGTGCTGCCTGCACTGGGAGAGAGGCGGGAAGGCAAGGGCCTCCTCAGGTTCCCATGTGCTGCCTGTACTCATAGAGCGAGTGAGAGAGAGCGAGAGAGGCAGAGAGAAAAAGGTTGGAAAAGGCCAGCTCTCTTGTTCCCGCTCTGTCTGCTGGGAAGCAACCATGCTGTGGGGTGTGGTGCGGTGGAAGGCCCTGGGTGGTCGGTTGGTCCTGCCCTGCCCTACCCTGCCCTATCCGAGCACTGCACGGAAAAAGCTTCATTCAACAACTGGAGGCTCTGCAGAGAAGCCAGAGAAAGAAATTCAGCAGCATACACCCACACATACACAGAGAGAGAGGAGACATAAATAGTGAAGGGTGTTTAGTGAAAGAGGAGGACTATACAATACAGTATGCATGCTCACATAATATGAACAATATGCAGTGAATTCCTTCCACAAAACAGAACCAAGGACCAATATGAACAGCTTTTTTGTATTTTGCCGTTTTGGGATCTTTGCTCCCAGTTTTTAGATTATAGTGACTGGCTACCCTCACAATAACCCACATCGTGCTTCTGTGAAAAAATGTGTCTACCGATAGTCTACCCCTGGTAGTGCCACCACCGCTGGGCAGTGTGATCAACACGTTGGCCTCCCTGTATGTCTGTCTCCTAAGTAGTGACTTTGCCTCCTATTGAGGTCAGTCAGTTTTAGGGTGCATTCCCAGCTGCTGCAGCCCGTCCTGTCCACACACCACGGGACCTTGCCATGGGGCCACCAGGGGACCCAAGGGGCCATTAACTAACACACAAAGGCATGTCATTATTACTCACGTGGCCCAGACACTTGACATATGTATGCACACCACAGGAGGAAGAGAGAGGCAGAGAGTGGCACCTTAATTGGGGAGAAAGGGCTCTTGGTAATGGCTGGAGCGGAATAAGTAGAATGGTATCAAATACCTCAAACACATGGTTTCCCTATGTTTGATGCCATTCAATTTGCTTCGTACCAGCCATTATTATGAGCCGTCCTCCCCTCAGCAGCCTCCACTGATATACACCATCACTTTGATCAGCAATACTATCTTAGGGAGGGAGGCTTTAGGGTGGGCTGAATGAAAAATAAAGTTGGTATTATTGCTTATCACTTGGGATTCCAACTATCCGTTCAATGTCCAAATAAGAGGCCACATACCTCCGCCCTTACATCCTGGCACCTCTGATCATACATTCCAATGATACCAACGATCAGCTCAACCTACAATGTCAGTTAGCATCCAAAAGATGGAGGGACGGTCATTCAAATTATGGCATTTGCAAAATGGCTGACCATCCTACTCTATGTCTCTCTGTTGGGTGTGAGGCTGTGCAGTTGACAACGTTTCAGTGCCACTCTGGCCTTCCTTCATTAAAGGGAAGAATAGCCCTATTCTACTTCAGTCAAATTTGGGTGAGTTGCAGAGAACAATTTGAAAGCTTGTGAGGAGCTTTCCCCAACCAGACACCATCGGCATTTGGGACAGAGATAGAGGGGGCAGGGGCCAGAAAATGTCAGCAAACAAAAAAGGAATGCTTTTGCATTCCTCTTTTTCCGCCTCATTGTTTATAACTGGATATTGGGTTGGCATTTGGTTTGGAAACAGAGTGAGCTATGGGAGAGGGATGCAGAGAGGAAAACTCCCAAAATGTTATACGCTTCACACAGAACAGACTTTTTACAGACAATTACACACTGTATACTGATACTTGAAAAGTACAATGTTAAATTGAACTCAACCCCCTAGAGTCGATTGACACACTGGGGGTGTCAATCTAAGTAACATAATAAAGAAATGCCAATCAAGATCCCTCAGTTTAAGCTAAAGATGTCTGTGTTTTTTACATGGAATGCATCTCAATATACAGCATATGCCGATTTCGCACTTCCGCATCTATGGTGAAAGGTGGCAGGGCTAGAGCAGTGTTTGTCAGACCATGAGAGATCCTGAAAATCGGTCTTTGCACGAAAACGTCTGTGGCATCCGGCCTACAAACTATGATGACCATTCTATGGAAAGAGGACTCTCACGAACACGATGGTCATCTCCGTTTTGCTCTACAAGTGTCACAGGACTCGTCTGAAGGTAACCGGTACCTGTTTAAAAAGAATTATGGAAATATAAAAATATGCTGAACAAAAATATAAACGCAACATGTAACAATTTCTAAGATTTTACTGAATTACAGTTCATATAAGGATATCAGTCAATTGAAATTAATTAATTAGGCTCTAATCTATGGATTTCACATGACTGGGAATATAGATATACATCTGTTTGTCACAGATACCTTAAAAAAAAGGTAGGGGCGTGGATTAGAAAACCAGTCAGTGTGTGACCAAATTTGCCTCATGCAATGCTACACATCTCCTTCACATAGAGTTGATAAGGCTGTTGATTGTGGCCTGTGGAATGTTGTCCCACTCTTCAATGGCTGTGCGAAGTTGCTGGATATTGGCAGGACCTGGAACACGCTGTCGTAAACGTCGATTCTGAGCATCCCAAAAATGCTCAATGGGTGATATGTCTGGTGAGTATGCAGGCATTGGAAGAACTGGGACATTTTTAAGCTTCCTGGAATTGTGCACAGATCCCTGCGACATGAGGGCGTGAATGATCATGCTGAAACATGAGGGGATGGCGGCGGATGAATGGCACGACAATTGCCCTCGGGAACTAATCACGGTATTCAAAGTGCCATCAATAAAATGCAATTGTGTTTGTTGTCCGTAACTTATGCCTGCCCATACCATAACCACACTGCCACCATGTGGCACTCGGTTCACAACGTTGACATCAGCAAAACGCTCGCCCACACGACGCCATACTTGTGGTCTACGGTTGTGAGGCCGGTTGGACGTACTGCCAAATTCTCTAAAACAACGTTGGAGGCGGCTTATGGTAGAGAAATTAGCATACAATTATTTGGCAACAGCTCTGTTGGATATTACTGCAGTCAGAATGCCAAATTAACGCTACCTCAAAACTTGAGACATCTGTGGCATTGTGTTGTGTGACAAAACTTCACATTTTAGAGAGGCCTTTTAATTGTCCTCAGCACAAGGTACACCTGTGTAATGATCATGCTGTTCAATCAGCTTCTTGATATGCTACACCTGTCGGGTGCAAGGATTTTCTTGGCAAAGCCACTTTGATTCCTTGAAAAGCGCTATATGAGTCCCATGTATTGTTATTATTATTAAAGGAGAAACACTCACTAACAGGGATGTTAACACATGTTTGAGAGACATTTTATGGGATCTTTTATTTTATGGGATCTTTACATGTTGTGTATATATTTTTGTTCAGTGTAGATTTGTGACTACCCAAAAAAGAGATTAAATATGTGTAATACATTCACTACTGTCAAAACTACTCATTCAAGGGTTTCAAAACTATGAAATAACACATACGGAATCATGTAGTAACCAAAAAAGTGTTCAACAAATCAAAATATTTAAAATAGTTCATTCTTCAAAGTAGCCACCCTTTGCCTTGATGACAGCTTTGCACACTCTTGGCATTTTCTCAACCAGCTTCACCTGGAATGCTTTTCCAGCAGTCTTGAAGGAGTTCCCAAATATGCTGAGCACTTGTTGGCTGCTTTTCCTTCACTCTGTGTTCCAAGTACCCCCACACCATCACACCTTCTCATTCATACTTCACGGTGGGAACCACACATGCGGAGATCATCCGTTCACCTACTCTGCGTCTCATAAAGACACGGCGGTTGGAACCAAAACTCTCAAATTTGGACAGACTTCCACCAGTCTAATGTCCATTGCTCGTGTTTCTTGGACCAAGCAAGTCTCTTATTATTATTGGTGTCCTTTAGTAGTGGTTTCTATGCAGCAATTCAACCATGAAGGCCTGATTCACACAGTCTCCTCTGAATAGTTGATGTTGAGATGTGTCTGTTACTTGAACTCTGTGAAGCATTTATCCTGCAATTCCTGATGCTGGTAACGCTAATGAACGTATCCTCTGCAGCAGAGGTTCCTCTGGGTCTTCCTTTCCTGTGGCGGTCCTCATGAGAGCCAGTTTCATCATAGCGCTTGATGTTTTTTGCGACTGCACCTTCATGTCTTAAAGTAATGATGTATTGTCGTTTCTCTTTGCTTATTTGAGCTGTTCTTGTCACAATATGGACATGGTCTTTTACCAAATAGGGCTATTTTCTGTATACTACCCCTACCTTGTCACAACACAACTGATTGGTTCAAACACATTAAGAAGGAAAGAAACTACACACATTGCCTTTAACAAGGCACACCTGTTAAGTGAAATGCATTCCAGGTGACTACCTCATGAAGCTGGTTGAGAGATTGCCAAGAGTGTGCAAAGCTGACAAGGCATAGGGTGGCTACTTTGAAGAATCTCAAATATAAAATATAACAGTTACTACATGATTCCATGTGTTATTTCATAGTTTTGATGTCTTCATTATTATTCTACAATGTAGGAATAGTAAAAATAAAGAAAAACCCTGGAAAAAGTAGGTGTGTCCAAACGTTTGACTGGTACTGTATATTTTCTCTTTGTTCTTTTTCTGAGCAGTATTATATCTCCTAGATGTAGAACAAACACTTAACCTTGTTTCTTATGATTTATTTTGTGACTTTCTTTTTTGCCATTTATGAATGTGTTATTTAACATGTTTCTCTAGGCTATATTAGTAAAGACCAAATTCAATATTTTATCAAATTATTTTTTTTATATATATATTTTCATACCTCAAGGGGTCCTAAAATTCAAAATCAAATTGCAAAATGTTCCATAGTATAACCATCTTAAAACATTTTCATATGTCAGCTTAGACACAACCTCACAACCTCAAACTACACAGATGAAAGAAACCAAGTCACAGAAATATAAAACAGCTCTCATTTAATGGGTGTTTTCACTCGAGCCTATTTTTCCTCTAGTATTTTTTTCAGCAGCGGTGGCAAAGGTAGCGGGAGGAAGGTGGATGGTCTGAATGAAATTACAATTATGTAGACGCCATCCGCAATGAAATGTTCACTTTAAAACAGTGATATTCAAACTTTTCCAGCAGGGACACAATGTTTTTCGCCAGAATTTCTCTATCCTTTAATTCAAGTGTGCAGGCCAATTAAAACTATTGTTTGATAAGCGGTGTTTCTGTAGCACATGAGATGGAGTTTGCAAAAGATATGGCCACTGGATTGACGCAAATAATCATAATATCATTCTGCCAGGTAGACATGGGCTACTTTGTAGCTAGTTAACATTTAATAGAGAAGGTTTATGACAAAAACCTTCTCCCAGAAGACAGTTCGGCCTATCATTATCATATATATTGTAACAGTCCTGACCTATTTATGTTAGTTTTTATGTGTTTTTGGTCAGGGCATGTGTTTTGGGTGGGCAGTCTATGTTATCTGTTTCTATGTTGGTTTCGGTTTGCCTGGTATGGCTCTTGATTAGAGGCAGGTGGTTTGCATTTTCCTCTAATCAAGAGTCATATTTAGGTAGGGCATTCTCACTGTTTGTTTGTGGGTGATTGTCTCCTGTGATGTTTCGTGTTGTTCGATATGTATTCACTTTTGGAGCTGTTTGGCTGTTTGTATGTTTCGATGTCCGTTCCTGTTCGTGAGTTTACGTTTGTCATGTGAGTTTATGTTCAGGTTCCGTTCTACGTCGTTTTTGTTATTTTGTAAGTTTTGAAAGTGTTTTGTTTTCGTGTCATCAGTTTTCGTATATATAATAAAGATGGCATATTTCCCTGACTCCGCATTTTGGTCCGAAGATCCTTCTCTCCTCACCTCATCCGAGGATGAGGAAAGCGACAGCTATTACAGAATCACCCACCAAAATACAGAGACCAAGCGGTATGGGAATGCTCGACGGAGCAACAAGGACTTTTGGACTTGGGAGGAGATCCTGTCCGGTAGAGGACCCTGGGCGCAAACTGGGGAATATCGCTGCTCTCGTGAGAAGAGTGAGGCAGTCACAGCCCCGGAGCGCTGGTATGAGGAGGCAGCTAGGAGACGTGGATGGAAGCCGGAGAATCAAGCTCGTAACCGGAATTATGAGGGGACTCGTCTTGCACGGAAGCCCGAAAAGCCCGTGAGTAACTCCCAAAAATTTCTTGGGGGGGGGCTAAAGGGTAGTGGGCTAAGGGCAGGTAGGAGACCTGCGCCCACTTCCCAGGCTAACCGTGGAGAGCGGGAGTACGGGCAGACACCGTGTTACGCAGTAGAGCGCACGGTGTCTCCTGTACGTGTGCATAGCCCGGTGCGGGTTATTCCACCTCCCCGCACTGGTAGGGCGAGATTGGGCATTGAGCCAGGTGTCATGAGGCCGGCTCAACGCGTCTGGTCTCCAGTGCGTCTCCTCGGGCCGGCATACATGGCACCTGCCTTACGCATGGTTTCCCCGGTTCGCCTGCATAGCCCAGTGCGGGCTATTCCACCTCGCCGCACTGGCAGGGCGACCGGGAGCATTCAACCAGGTAAGGTTGGGCAGGCTCAATGCTCAAGAGAGCCAGTACGCCTGCACGGTCCGGTATTTCCGGCGCCACCTCCCCGCCCCAGCCTAGTACCTACAGTGCCTACATTACGCACTAGGCTACCAGTGCATATCCTGAGCCCTGTTCCTCCTCCACGCACTCTCCCTGTAGTGCGTGTATCTAGCCCGGTGCCTCCAGTTCCGGCCCCACGCACTAAGCCACCTGTGCGTCTCCTAAGTCCTGTACACACTGTCACTTCTCCCCGTACTAGTCCTGAGGTGCGTGCCCTCAGCCAGGTGCCACCAGTGCCGGTACCACGCACCAGGTATAGAGTACGCTTTGAGAGTTCAGTGTGCCCTGTCCCTGCTCCACGCACTAGTAGGAGGGTGCTTATCATTAGCCCGGTGCCTCCAGTTCCGGCACCACGCACCAGGTCTACAGTGCGCCGTATCCGGCCAGAGCCATCCGTCTCCCCAGCGCCATCTGAGCCATCCGTCTCCCCAGCGCCATCTGAGCCATCCGTCTCCCCAGCGCCATCTGAGCCATCCGTCTCCCCAGCGCCATCTGAGCCATCCGTCTCCCCAGCGCCATCTGAGCCATCCGTCTGCCAGGAGCCTGCAAAGCCGCCCGTCTGCCATGAGCCTGCAAAGCCGCCCGTCTGCCATGAGCCTACAGAGCCATCCGCCAGACAGGAGCCGCTAGAGCCGTCAGCCAGACAGGAGCCGCTAGAGCCGCCCGCCAGACAGGATCTGCCAGAGCCGCCAACCAGACAGGATCTGCCAGAGCCGCCAACCAGACAGGATCTGCCAGAGCCGCCAACCAGACAGGATCTGCCAGAGCCGCCAACCAGACAGGATCTGCCAGAGCCGCCAACCAGACAGGATCTGCCAGAGCCGTCAGCGAGCCATGAGCAGCCAGAGCCGTCAGAGAGCCATGAGCAGCCAGAGCCGTCAGAGAGCCATGAGCAGCCAGAGCCGTCAGAGAGCCATGAGCAGCCAGAGCCGTCAGAGAGCCATGAGCAGCCAGAGCCGTCAGAGCGCCATGAGCGTCGAGAGCCGTCAGCCTGCCATGAGCGTCGAGAGCCGTCAGCCTGCCATGAGCGTCGAGAGCCGTCAGCCTGCCATGAGCGTCGAGAGCCGTCAGCCTGCCATGAGCGTAGAGAGCCGTCAGCCTGCCATGAGCGTAGAGAGCCGTCAGCCTGCCATGAGCGTAGAGAGCCGTCAGTCTGCCATGAGCGTCGAGAGCCGTCAGCCTGTATGGACCTGCCAGAGCCGTCCAAACAGGACCTGCCAGAGTCCTTCAGCCGGGATCTGCCCCTTGTCCCGGTGTTGCCCCTTGTCCCGGTGTTGCCCCTTGTCCCGGTGTTGCCCCTTGTCCCGGTGCTGCCCCTTGTCCCGGTGCTGCCCCTTGTCCCGGTGCTGCCCCTTATTCCAGTGATGGTCCTTATCCTGGTGCTGCCCCTTGTTCTGGTGCTGCCCCTTGTCCCGGTGCTACCCCTTGTCCCGGTGCTGCCCCTTGTCCTGGTGCTAGCTGTTTATTTAGGGGAAGGTAGTGTTAGGGTGGGCATTAGAAGGGGTAGAAAGAAGAGGGGAGTGACTATGGTGGTATGGGGACAGCGTCCTGAACCGGAACCACCACCGTGGTCAACTGCCCACCCGGACCCTCCCCTGGACTTTGTGCTGGTGCGCCCGGCGTTCGCACCTTGGGGGGGGGGTACTGTAACAGTCCTGACCTATTTATGTTAGTTTTTATGTGTTTTTGGTCAGGGCATGTGTTTTGGGTGGGCAGTCTATGTTATCTGTTTCTATGTTGGTTTCGGTTTGCCTGGTATGGCTCTTGATTAGAGGCAGGTGGTTTGCATTTTCCTCTAATCAAGAGTCATATTTAGGTAGGGCATTCTCACTGTTTGTTTGTGGGTGATTGTCTCCTGTGATGTTTCGTGTTGTTCGATATGTATTCACTTTTGGAGCTGTTTGGCTGTTCGTATGTTTCGATGTCCGTTCCTGTTCGTGAGTTTACGTTTGTCATGTGAGTTTATGTTCAGGTTCCGTTCTACGTCGTTTTTGTTATTTTGTAAGTTTTGAAAGTGTTTTGTTTTCGTGTCATCAGTTTTCGTATATATAATAAAGATGGCATATTTCCCTGACTCCGCATTTTGGTCCGAAGATCCTTCTCTCCTCACCTCATCCGAGGATGAGGAAAGCGACAGCTATTACATATATTTATATATATATTTACTGTTTCTTAATTGTTTGAAACCTGGACGTTTTACTTCATATTATGAGGCATGTCTCACCTTGCTTCAAAGTAGCTTATAGCCAAAATCCCACCATAAAAAACATGGAGGTAATTATTTTTATAAAGACTTACTCTTTATGTTTTCCTATTTTTTCCAACTTTATTTCATTGTCTAGCAGCCAAAGACATTATCCTAATCATATTAGCAACCCATGATAGTTGTTGCATCTTTAAATCACCCCTCTTGCTAACGGATATTTCAATCTCTGTCCATGAAACTGCTTGCATGTGTGGAGCGCATTTTAGAACAGTGTTTTCCCCGCAAATTGCCTTTTCAAACATTCACGTGTAGGCCTACTGCTGTGTGGATATTGCTGTGCCTAAAATGTGAAATAATAGTTTATCAAAATTTGAAGCTAAGCATTCCAATCTGTTCCATCATCCCTATTAATTGATACGGTGTATACCTCCACTACACTACTTTGATACGTATCAGTGGGGATTAAGAAGTTAGCATACGCAATGCCCACTAAACTACATGTATTTGTATTGAGTGTATACCAACATTTGTAACTTGAGCCTGATGATTACCTGATAATACTTGTGGAATATAAAAATACTTGATATATATTTCTTTCAGTTTCTTGAAATACTATCGGTCCCCTAACACTAGTAAAGGCCCAGTGCACTACTCTTTATTAATATATTATTTGAAAACTGATTTTTCAGCCCCTACTTCCCATGGCTATGTGTGTATGCCTTCCACTACACCACTGATCCACAGCCATGGGCAAGCAAACACACTGACAATTAGCAGGGTGATGAAGGTGACACAATGCCACAGTGCTAATGCCACAGTGTCCTCAAGGCACCTGCTTCACTACTCACACTCCTCATTGGCTATGTCACCATGGAACATTGTTGAATATATCAGTAGGTCCAGGGATTGTTCTTGGTCAGGTCACACGGTCCAGAAAAGCATATGTCCCTAATTATATCTAATGAATGAGTCAATCAATAATTCAATCAACCAATCAACAAGCAATCAAGCAACCAATCAATGTATTTGTAAAGCCATGTTACAGTGGTCACAAAGCTTACAGAAACCTAACAAGGCAGAGACATACAGTACAAGCCAAGGAGGAGAACAGAGGAACTATTTTCCATTGAGGTTTAAGACAGCAAGCCCTGTCCCCGTGAGTGTTGACTGAGGAAGGACCGTCTGGCAGTGTGTGCAGAGTGAAGGGGTCTTGTTAAATACTGACTGCCACTCTGACTGAGTCCATCTGGACAGAGAGAACTAGCAGCAGCCCAAGTTTCAGTCCAGTCCAGCCCAGCCCCAGTTAAACATTGTGAGGACACTGTCTGTCACTCTGGCTGAGTCCCTCTGGCGTCGACACAGAGCCTCAGCCCCAGTAGCCATAAAGCCCCAGCCTCAGCCCAACCCCGACAGCAGCAGCCTCAGCCCAGCTGTGCAGTCTTCTATTAACTTATAACAGACACCTCGTTGTGTCGACGGACATGGGCTGACTCTCTCTGACTTAACAAGCGATTGAAAAGAGGGAGAGGAAGGAGAGCGAGAGAGACACAAAGAGAGAGAGCGAGGAGAGAGAGCAGTAGAGTGAGAGAAAGAGAGAGAGAAAGTGAAAGTGAGGGGGAAGAGACAAAGACAGAGGGAGAAAGAGATAGACACAGACTTTCCTCATTACTTCCTCTCTTTATTTGTCTTTTTGTGCAGAGACTTTGCCTGCGGTCCACACATCAGACCAACACATGTTAAACCGGCCCTCGCCCTTCCAGTGAGAAAAAAGGGTGTAAGATGGAAACTGTGTAGTCGTTCCTCGTGAGAAAGTCTCGTGACAAAGTCTCGTGACGAAGTCAAAAGATATTCTTCTGACTGACAATGACTTCATTATTATGAGTCACAAAATAAACAAACCAGATCAGGGGATTCTCTAGCCCTGACTCATTCTTTATTCCCTATTTAATGCACTACTTTTGACCAGGGCCCATAGTTTCCTCAGTACCTTAAGACCCCAAAAAAGGGAGTGTTGTGGGGGTTCAAAGGGAATGTTTCTGAGTGGGGTAAGACCAATGTGTGGGTTTCCATGTGGCTCCTGCTTTTTGTTTCATATCCATGGGCATATTAACACTAATGAAAAGTTATTCATGATTATTACTAATAATAGGTAGTTTTTTTTACAATGGCAAAGCTAGCTATTCTCTCTTGGAATTTGAAATGCCTAAACTGTCCTATTAAACGTTCCAGCTGTCTTGATGTTCTAGTAAGAAACCATGTTGATATAGCAATGCTTCCAAAGGACGCACATAGAATAGAGAACCATTTGTACAAACTGGCTGCTTTTTTCCTGAGACCCAAACAAAACTAAAGGTATAATCATAATGATGCATAAGAAACTCAAAATTACCATCTTGGGGTAAAGGTGAAGACCAAGAAGGCAGAATCACTTTCCTTAAATGTATCCATATTGGAAAGAAAATCGCCTTTATTAATGTATATGCTCTAAAATTAATATAATCCAAAAATAAATATTCTCTGAATAGCATATTGTTAGAATTAACTGAATTCCATCTGTTTATTGGGACAGACATTAATGCCATTTTGGACATGCAGGACAAATCTAATAAGACCAACTACAATCCCCACGTAACCAAGGCTCTCCAGCATATACTCTCTGTTTACAACCTCATTGATACCTGGCGAGCACATAATCCTTAAGTAAAAGAGTACACTTTCTACTCAAACAGGCATAAATCATTCTCACAAATCGATTTCATACTATTATCTACATCTAAATTATCTAAATTTGACATATTAGCTTGTCTGACCACCACGCTTCCTACTGCCAACTTTAAATTTCAGAATCTCAACAAAAACATTTATTTTTTTATTTTTTAAATAAAGCAATCGCATTTGCATCTTGGTTGTATAAATCACAGTTAAAGAAGATATCAGATTTGGAAATGTTGTTAACTGTGTTAGAGTATTCTCAACAAACACTCTTCAGACCAGGCAGCTATTACTCTTTCCAAAGTCAAAGCAGAACTTCATTTATTGATAAGACAGAGCAGAATTTGCCATCCATCGAGTAAGACTTAACCATGACTCAACCACTATTTCCATTGTAATCATCCTAGTCATTTACTGGCCAACAAGCTATGCAGTAATGATCAATTACCTGATAGCAACTACTGAATCTGAAACAGGGGAATTACTATCAGATGTCACGTTCCTGACCTATTTCTGTTAGTTTTATGTGTGTTAGTTGGTCAGGACGTGAGGTTGGGTGGGCATTCTATGTTTTCTGTTTCTGTGTTGGTTTTTGGGTTGCCTGGTATGGCTCTTAATTAGAGGCAGGTGTTTGGCGTTCCTCTAATTAAGAGTCATATTTAGGTAGGCGTTGTCACAGTGTTCGTTGTGGGTGATTGTCTTCCGTGTCTGTGTCTGTACACCACGCAGGACTGTTTACGGTTTGTTCGGTTTGTGTAGCCTATGTTCCTATTCGTGCGTTTTCTTGTTTTATGTAAGTACGTCGTCTAGGTCTGTCTACACCGTTTGTTGTTTTTGTTAGTTTAATCAAGTTCGTGTTTTGTTAATAAAATATGTCTGTTCTCTATGCTGCGCCTTGGTTCCCTCAATACTCCTCCTCTTCCGAAGAGGAGGAGGACTGCCGTTACAGAATCACCCACCAAGAATCCAGAACCAAGCAGCGTAATTTGGAGCAACGGGGAAGTATACAGGACTTGTGGAGTTGGGAGCAAATATTTAACGGAGAAGGACCATGGGCTAAAGTGAATCACCGTCCATGGGAACAGCTGGAGGCAGCTCGGAGAGTGGAGGAAAAGAGAGAGAGGAACCGGAGTTATGAGGGAACGCGTCTTGCACGGAAGCCCAAAAAGCCCGTGAGTAACACCCAAAAATTTCTTGGGGGGAGGCTAAGAGGTAGTGGGCCAAGGGCAGGTAGGAGACCTGCGCCCACTTCCCAGGCTTACCGTGGAGAGCGGGAGTACGGGCAGGCGCCGTGTTACGCAGTAGAGCGCACGGTGTCTCCTGTACGAGTGCATAGCCCAGTGCGGGTTATTCCACCTCCCCGCACTGGTAGGGCTAGATTGGGTATTGAGCCAGGTGTCATGAGGCCGGCTCAACGCGTCTGGTCTCCAGTCTCCTCGGGCCGACATACATGGCACCTGCCTTACGCATGGTTTCCCCGGTTCGCCTACATAGCCCGGTGCGGGTTATTCCACCTCCCCGCATTGGTCGGGCAACCGGGAGCATTCAACCAGGTAAGGTTGGGCAGGCTCAATGCTCAAGAGAGCCAGTACGCCTCCACGGTCCGGTATTTCCAGCGCCACCTCCCCGCCCCAGCCTAGTACCTACAGTGCCTACACTACGCACTAGGCTACCAGTGCGTCTCCTGAGCCCTGTTCCTCCTCCACGCACTCTCCCTGTAGTGCGTGTATCCAGTTCGGTGCCTCCAGTTCCGGCACCACGCACTAAGCCTCCTGTGCGTCTCCAGAGCCCTGTACACACTGTTTCTTCTCCCCCTACTAATCCTGATGTGCTTGTCCTCAGCCCGGTGCCACCAGTGCCGGTACCACGCACCAGGTACAGAGTGGGCTTTGAGAGTCCAGTGTGCCCTGTCCCTGCTCCCCGCACTAGTATGAAGGTGCGTGTCCTTAGCCCGGTGCCTCCAGTTCCGGCACTACGCACCAGGTCTACAGTGTGCCTTATCCGGCCAGAGCCATCCGTCTCCCCAGCGCCATCTGAGCCATCCGTCTCCCCAGCGCCACCTGAGCCATCCGTCTCCCCAGCGCCATCTGAGCCATCCGTCTCCCCAGCGCCATCTGAGCCATCCGTCTCCCCAGCGCCATCTGAGCCATCCGTCTCCCCAGCGCCGTCTGAGCCATCCGTCTCCCCAGCGCCGTCTGAGCCATCCGTCTGCAATGAGCCTGCAAAGCCGCCCGTCTGCAATGAGCCTGCAAAGCCGCCCGTCTGCCATGAGCCTACAGAGCCGTCCGCCAGACAGGAGCCGCTAGAGCCGCCCGTCCGACAGGATCTGCCAGAGCCGCCAACCAGACAGGATCTGCCAGAGCTGCCAACCAGACAGGATCTGCCAGAGCCGCCAACCAGACAGGATCTGCCAGAGCCGCCAACCAGACAGGATCTGCCAGAGCCGCCAGCGAGCCATGAGCGGCCAGAGCCGTCAGAGAGCCATGAGCGTCCAGAGCCGTCAGCCTGCCATGAGCGTCGAGAGCCGTCAGCCTGCCATGAGCGTCGAGAGCCGTCAGCCAGCCATGAGCGTCGAGAGCCGTCAGCCAGCCATGAGCGTCGAGAGCCGTCAGCCAGCCATGAGCGTCGAGCATGGTCAAATAATAATAATCACAGTAGTTGTCGAGGTTGCAGCAAGCCAGCACCTCAGAAGTAAATGTCAGTTGGCTTTTCATAGCCGATCATTAAGAGTATCTCTACCGCTCCTGCGGTCTCTAGACAGTTGAAAACAGCAGGTCTGGGACAGGTAGCACGTCCGGTGAACAGGTCAGGGTTCCATAGCCGCAGGCAGAACAGTTGAAACTGGAGCAGCAACACGGCCAGGTGGACTGGGGACAGCAAGGAGTCATCATGCCAGGTCGTCCTGAGGCAAGGTCCTAGGGCTCAGGTCCTCCGAGAGAGAGAAAGAAAGAGAGAATTAGAGAGAGCATACTGACATTCACACAGGACACCGGATAAGACAGGAGAAGTACTCCAGATATAACAAACTGACCCTAGCCCCCCAACACATAAACTGTTGCAGCATAAATATTGGAGGCTGAGACAGGAGGGGTCAGGAGACACTGTGGCCCCATCCGATGATACCCCCGGACAGGGCCAAACAGGAAGGATATAACCCCACCCACTTTGCCAAAGCATAGCCCCCACACCACTAGAGGGATATCTTCAACCACCAACTTACCATCCTGAGACAAGGCAAAGTATAGCCCACAAAGATTTCCGCCACGGCACAACCCAAGGGGGGGCGCCAACCCAGACAGGAAGATCACGTCAGTGACTCAACCCACACAAGTGACGCACCCCTCCTAGGGATGGCATGAAAGAGCACCAGTAAGCCATATATAAAATATAACATATACTTTGATTTGTTTAACACTTTTTTGGTTAGTACATTATTCCATACAATGTAGAAAATAGGTAGGTGTTTCCAAACATTTGACTGGTGTTGAATAAAGAATTATACACCTGTGACTGTAAATCCACACCAAGTAAGACTAAGTCCTCTCTAAAAGAATTAAGAACTCTTCTCTCAACAGAGGAAGACACCTCGCTGGGAGCCCAAATCTATCTCAGTGAACTCAAAAGGGCATTGGATAGCATGAATAAAGGCAAATTACCTGAATGTGAAGAATGTGGCAAGCGCTGAAAGAATCAAGGTGAGTGGCATTTTAATTCAACTTTTACTCTGCTAACCTTGACTTTAGTGAGGTGATCAGCTGTGCCTTTTTAAACTCTCTGTAAACCTTAATGTACCACAACCAATGACTCCGCAGTGGGGCAATTGATATGGAGGAGGATATGGAGGATGAAATGGATGATTACATTGAGAGATAGGCCTAGATGATGTTGGCCCTTGGTCACCCCCACCTCTCGTTATGTTCAGAAAAAGACCTGTGTTTGTTCAAAAAAAGAAACCCAAAAGAGCACTTTGTCTCTAATTGTTTTTATGGAAGATGAACTTGAGATATAATATGTCTTAATTGCAGATTGGACCCCAGGTGTTTTTTTGTCCTAGTTTAAAGTTGTTTGTACCTACAGATTATGTAGATTTTTATGTTGGAACTCAGCTAGCTTCCACTCCTTTTTTGTTTAAAAGTTTTTTCTTCAGGAAAATTGTCACGACTCCCACCCCGCCCGAACAGGCTCCCCTGCCTGTTCGGGCTGCGCTCGGCGGTCGTCGTCGCCGGTCTACTAGCCGCCACCGATCCCTTTTTCCTTTTCTGTTCGTTTGGTCTTATTAGTTGCACCTGTCCCTTATTTTGTTTCTTGATTTATGTCTATTTAAGCCTGTTAGGCCCGCCTATGTTCGTGGGATTTATTTTCTGTTAGTCGGGGTGTGCGTGTTTGTGTTCCTGTCCGTTTGTTGACTGTGTTGGGTCGGACTATTTTTCTGTCTGTTTATCGCCTATGGTTTTGGGCGTTCGTGTGGGAATCCCAATAAAGACGGTTTTCCCCAGTATCCTCTGCTCTCTGCAAGTGACTCTGCACCCACCACTCCAGGCGTTCGTAAAAATAAACAAAATTGAGCACTTTAAATGTTTCTAATTGTATTCTGCTTAAAATCGTCCTAAACATGAGCACATATGGCTTTTTATTGCTTTATATGAAATTAACGTGAAATGTATCGCGGATTTTCAGATAAGCTGCTGCAAAATCCGGCATTTTTGGCTGCAGAAATCACAAAAAAATGACTTACGGAATCCAATTCTTTCCCCATTTTAAATATTTGGGAGTACATATAGTTCCTTCCTTAGATAAAACCATTTCCAGAGCCTTACCAGAATGTTCAAATCAGGCCTCCCGAGTGGCGCAGTGGTCTAAGGCACTGCATCACAGTGTTGTGGCGTCATTACAGGCCGTGACCGGGTGTCCCATAGGGCGGTGAACAATTGACCCAGCTTTGTCCGGGTTAGGGGAGGGTTTGGCCAGGGGGGCTTTAGTTGTCTCATCATGCTCTAGCAACTCCTTGTGGTGGGCTGGGCATCTGCAGGCTGACTTCAGTAGTCAGTTGAACGGTGTTTCCTCCGACACATTGGTGCAGCTGGCTTCCGGGTTAAGCGGGTATTAAGAAGAGCGTTTTGTCGGATTATGTTTCGGAGGACGCGTGACTTGACCTTCACCTCTCCCGAGCCCGTTGGGGAATTGCAGCGATGATTCATTTTAAAAATGAACACTCGAATCGATTCAAACTGACCTCAGTAGATGGACTACTATCCCAGTTCCTTTAACATGCAGAATATCTATTGTCAAAATGTATGTTTATTTATTTTTTTTTTATTTCACCTTTATTTAACCAGGTAGGCTAGTTGAGAACAAGTTCTCATTTGCAACTGCGACCTGGCCAAGATAAAGCATAGCAGTGTGAACTGACAACAACACAGAGTTACACATGGAGTAAACAATAAACAAGTCAATAACATAGTAGGGGAAAAAAGAAAAAAGATAATCTATATACAATGTGTGCAAAAGGCATGAGGAGGTAGGCAGTAAATAGGCTATAGGAGCGAATAATTACAATTTAGCAGATTAACACTGGAGTGATAAATCATCAGATGATCATGTGCAAGTAGAGATACTGGTGTGCAAAAGAGCAGAAAAGTAAATAAATAAAAACAGTATGGGGATGAGGTAGGTAAATTGGGTGGGCTATATACCGATGGACTATGTACAGCTGCAGCGATCGTACAGCTGCAGCGATATATTGCCAAGGCTGAATTTCTGTAGTATAATGGATCCCATGACCGCCCCTTCTGGCTATTAGGATACAAATCATAGTGTGGTTTCAACATTTATATGGCAAGGTAAACGATCCCAGATAAAATGAACACATTTACAAAGAGGCTCTCCGTACCAAACTGTAAATGTATTTCCAAGCACTAGCATTTCACCCCATCCTAAGTTGATTTAGACATGATTTTTCTGCCCCCTGGCTGAGTATAAAGATGAATATGGTAGAGAGGTAGACCTTCACTAATATATCCCTTAAACAATGTAAACAACACCTTGGTCCTATTATTGTACACATAAATTATATTTTCCGGAAAATTGAAAAACAATGTAACTGGGAATCAAAATTGCATGCCTATACTCCAATATTTTATAATAACGCCTTGTGATCTGGGGGGCGGCCCTTTGCCTCCCGCCAATGGTCCAATGTGGAATTTGTACCCTTACTGATATCATGTACAGTAATGGTTGGAGAACATTCCAAGATTTGAAAGGTACATACACATTACAAGGCACATTATTTATTTTTCTATGTTTACAATTTAGGTCAGCTATGCTGGCTTACGGAGTCCCTTGGGAAACCCAACTACCGAACCATCCAATGTTGGGATGTATGAATAAATTATATGGGCTCCCGAAAAGACTGATCTCTATAATATATAAACAACTTTTGGAAAGCTCATATTCTGAGCTAGCCATTAGAAAAGTATGGTCCACAGATCTATTTGAATCTGAACAACCCTTTAACTGGAACAGGACATGGAAAATTATGGCCTTGGCAACCCATAATTTGTTTATTGTGTCCCATATATCAGGTAGGCACATTCTTTCATATGATGTTGGAGTGCCCTGCAGTGAAATACTTCTGGGCAAAGTTATAAAATTAATTTGAAAGTGAATGAATTTAAATATTCAATGCTTTGCATCTATAGTGTTACTTTGAATCTCTCAATCAGAGAAGATTACTGCTGGCAGGCAGCACTGCGGAAAAAATTGGCTCAGGGGATGGATGGGTGGGATGAAAAAGGGTAGGAGACATGCTTTCTTTGGGTCAGGGTCATCTTTGTATCCATTCCTTTGATCGTTCTTTTGTAACTGTAAAACAAATACTAAACTAAAAAAGACTAAACTAAATGTGGAGGTGTCTGTAAAGGAAAACATATCAATAAAAGTTGAATATAGGAACAATATGTATTCACACAGTCATCTAAGAGATAAAGCAATCTGAAATCGACCACTGAATCACTCTTCTGTACTGAATTCCATTCTTCTATATACAGTAGCTACAGTTGAAGTCGGAAGTTTCCATACACCTTAGCCAAATACATTTCAACTCAGTTTTTCACAATTCCTGACATTTAATCCTAGTAAAAATCCCCCGTCTTAGGTCAGTTAGGATCACCACTTCACTTTAAGACTGTGAAATGTCAGAATAATTGTAGAGAGAATGATTTATTTCAGCTTTTATTTCTTTCATCACATTTCCAGTGGGTCAGAAGTTTACATACACTCAATTAGTATTTCGTAGAATTGCCTTTAAATTGTTTAACTTGCGTAAAACATTTTGAGTAGCCTTCCAAAAGCTTCCCACAATAAGTTGGGTGAATTTTGGCCCACTCCTCCTGACAGAGCTGGTATAACTGAGTCAGGTTTGTAGGACTACTTGCTCGCACATGCTTTTTCAGTTCTGCCCACAAATGTTCTATAGGATTGAGGTCAGGGCTGTGTGATGGCCATTCCCATACCTTGACTTTGTTGACCTTAAGCCATTTTGCCACAACTTTGGAAGAATGCTTGGGGTCATCGTCCATTTGGAAGACCCATTTGCGACCAAGCTTTAACTTCCTGACTGATGTCTTGAGATGTTGCTTCAATATATCAACCAAATATTCCTCCCTCATGATGCCATATATTTTGTGAAGTTCACCAGTACTTCCTGCAGCAAAGCCCCCCCCCCCCCCCAAAACATGATGCTGCCACCCCCGTGCTTCACGGTTGGGATGGTGTTCTTCGGCTTGCAAGCGTCCCCCTTTTTCCTCCAACCATAACGATGGTCATTGTGGCCAAACAGTTCTATTTCATCAGACCAGAGGACATTTCTCCAAAAAGTATAACATTTGTCCCCATGTGCAGTTTCAAACCATAGTCTGGCTATTTTTTGCGGTTTTGGAGCAGTGGCTTCTTGCTTGCTGAGCGGCCTTTCAGGTTATGTCGATATTGGACTCGTTTTACTGTGGATATAGATACTTTTATACCTGTTTCCTCCAGCATCTTCACAAGGTCCTTTGCTGTTTTTCGGGGATTGATTTGCACATTTCGCACCAAAGTATGTTCATCTCTAGGAGACAGAACGCGTCTCCTTCCTGAGCGGTGTGACGGCTGCGTGGTCCCATGGTGTTTGTACTTGCGTGCTGTTGTTTGTACAGATGAATGTGGTACCTTCAGGCATTGGAAATTTCTCCCCAGGATGAACCAGACTTGTGGATGTCTACAAAACAAATTCTGAGGTCTTGGCTGATTTCTTTTGATTTTCCTATGATGTCAAGCAAAGAGGCACTGAGTTTGAAGGTAGGCCTTGAAATACATCCACAGGTACACCTCCAATTGACTCAAATGATGTCAATTAACCTATCAGAAGCTTCTAAAGCCATGACATAATTTTCGGGAATTTTCCAAGCTGTTTCAAGGCACAGTCAACTTAGTGTATGTAAACTTCTGACCAAATGGAATTGTGACACATTGAATTATAAGTGAAATAATCTGTCTGTAAACAATTGTTGGAAAAATTACTTGTGTCATGCACGAAGTAGATGTCCTAATTGACTTGTCAAAACTATAGTTTGTTTACAAGAAATTTGTGGAGTAATTGAAAAACGAGTTTTATTGACTCCAACCTAAGTGTATGTAAGCTTCCGACTTCAACTGTACATTAGAAGCCCTGCAGACAGAGCGGGAGACATTCCTCTGTCTGTGTAGCACTCTCTGCTCTGCTCTTTTACGCTGTGTTCTGCCATATCAATGACTCATCCCTTCCATAGCTGGCCAATACCCAGGCTATGATTAAAACATGAAGCACTTCATTACTCCACACTGTATCCCTCCACACCACACATAATTCAGCAGCACCACGATGTACTACCAAAGACTGTCTTATGGGGGCACTGTCCTATACTGAATCACATTCACGGTGAGCTCTTCCGATCCATGGAGGTAAGCAGGGTTTTGGTATCTCCCCTGGCTTGCTGTAAATACCAACAGTAATGCATTAGGGCATTTAACTCCAATATTGCTGAAATTGAGTGTGGCCAAAACTTTGCCAAAGTGCAAAATATTCAGCTGTTTTTTGTGAAATCTTTCCTAACCAAGAGATGTTTCCAAACCAGACATTGTCAGCTATGACATTGCTATGCTGTAGCTCCTGTATGTGTTTTGGAGACAGTGGTTTCCTACGTGACTTTCCCCCTATCCCTGGTGCTACATTGTGGCTCTGTGCTCAGCTGGCTAGCCAGTCCTCCACCAGCCCTCTCTTCTCCCCTGCTCTGCTGTGCTTTGAGTCCACACACACAGTGGCTCCAGTGGAATGTGATGACCATGTGCTGGACAAAGCCCTGCATTCATGTCCTCGCGTCCCACTCCACTTTGGGAGCCTGATTACTGCCGGGCAGACAGCTAGGCAAGGGGGACACAGTCCACTATGTGCCTGGTCCTTGACCCTGCTGGTTTGCATAAATCCTACACACCCGTGCACCAGATCCAGGTCCAGGCACTCTCCTTCCCTAGCTCCCCTCTCATAGAGCCCCACAGTGGAGGTGTCATAATATCCATAAAACCGGGAACAAGGAAATGGTTCCTCAAATTTTTTTCACCATAATTTTTTTCCATAGAGGATTTTAGAAACATTTAAAATAAGGGCTGTGTTTCGTGTAGGCTTACCCTGGTGTGACATTTTGATAAGCATGTAAATCTCTCTTGGACAAGGTGACTTTTATCAATATATTCGGCTCTATTTAATCTCAGATTCGAAAATACTAATTAGCGTAAAAGTAGACATCATGCAAAACTACAAATCCCTGCAAGCTCCTGCAGGTCATATCTGGTTGACACTTTGCTAACAAGTATTGGGCCAATTTAAAATTTGCACAAGACAGTTCACAGAATTGTCCATTTAAAGAAATGTAGCCAATGTATTAATTACTACATTTAGCTAACATTAAATAGTTAATCCAGAGATTCTTACCTTTGTCTCGATTCGTCAGTCGAGACAAAGGCATTAAGTATTGCAGTGCATCTCCTCCTCATGGACTGCATCAGATTTCCCAGTTCTTGCTGTGAGATGTTACCCAACTCTTCCACCAAGGCACCTGCAAGTTCCCAGACATGTCTGGGGGGAATGGCCCTAGCCCTCATCCTCCGATTCAACAGGTCCCAGGCGTGCTCAATGGGATTGAGATCCGGGCTCTTCGCTGGCCATGGCAGAACACTGACATTCCTATCTTGCAGGAAATCATGCACAAAACTAACAGTATGGCTGGTGGCATTGTCATGCTGGAGGTTCATGTCAGGATGAGCCTGCAGGAAGGGTACCACATGAGGCAGGAGGATGTCTTCCCTGTAACGCACAGCGTTGAGATTGCCTGCAATGACAACAAGCTCAGTCCGATGATGCTATGACACACCGCCCCAGACCATGACGGACCCTCCACCTCCAAATCGATCCCGCTCCAGAGTACAGGCCTCAGTGTAATGCTCATCACCCATGGTGAGACAAAACCGCGACTCGTCAGTGAATAGCACTTTTTTCCAGTCCTGTCTGGTCCAGCGACGGTGGTTTTGTGCCCATAGGCAACGTTGTTGCCAGTGATGTCTGGTGAGGACCTGCCTTACAACAGGCCTACAAGCCCTCAGTCCAGCCTCTCTCAGCCTATTGCGGACAGTCTGAGCACTAATGGAGGGATTGTGCGTTCCTGGTGTAACTCGGGCAGTTGTTGTTGCCATCCTTACCTGTCCCACAGGTGTGATGTTCAGATGTACCGATCCTGTGCAGGCGTTGTTACACGTGGTCTGCCACTGCGAGGACGATTAGCTGGACGTCCTGTCTCTCTGTCTCACAGTACGGACATTGCAATTTATTGCACTGGCTTAAGGCACGTTCACACAGATGAGCAGGGACCCTGGGCATCTTTCTTTTGGTGTTTTTCAGAGTCAGTAGAAAGGCCTCCTTAGTGTCCTACGTTTTCATAACTGTGACCTTAATTGCCTACCGTCTGTAAGCTGTTAGTGTCTTAACAATCATTCCACAGGTGCATGTTCATTAATTGTTTATGGTTCATTGAACAAACATGGGAAACAGTGTTTAATCCCTTTATAATGAGATCTTTGAAGTTATTTGGGATTTACAAATTATCTTTGATAGACAGGGTCCTGAAAAAGGGATGTTTCTTTTTTTGCTGAGTTTATATCATACTTTCACTTAAACAATGACTTATTGACTTAAATTGTTGTGCCACATCATGGGTAAGCTCTGGCCATCATTGTCACGTTCCTAACCTGTTTTCTGTTGTTTTTGTATGTGTTTAGTTGGTCAGGGCGTGAGTTGGGGTGGGCATTCTATGTTATGTGTTTCTATGTTGAGTTAAATGTGTTGCCTGATATGGTTCTCAATTAGAGGCAGGTGTTTGACGTTTCCTCTGATTGAGAACCATATAGGCTGTTCTCACTGTTTGTTTGTGGGTGATTGTTGCTGTGTCTGTGTTAGTTGCACCACACGGTACTGTCTCGTTCGTTCTTTTCCTGTTCATGCGTTCTTCGTGTTTATGTAGTTCTCATGTTCAGGTCTGTTTAACGTTGTTTGTTGTTTTGTAATCTATTCAAGTGTTTTTCGTGTTTCGTCTTGTTATTAAATTCATTATGTCTGCATACCTCGCTGCGTGTTGGTCCGATCCATGCTCCTCCTCGTCTGAGGAGGAGAACGAATATGACGACCATTACAATCATCAGATATTTGTCGACAGTACTACTCCTAGAAGGAGTGGGAGCTATGGACGGGATTCTTCAATGAAGTGTTTGTTGTCATTTAACCTGATGAGGACAGAGGGCGCTGTTTTCACTTTGGGGGAAAAACGTGCCCAATTTAATTCTTATGGCTGCAAGGCAAAGTGTTGAGTAGCCAGTGAAATCGTGCCCATTTCAAACGGCCTCCTACTCAAATCTTGCTCGTACAATATGAATATTATTATTCTTTTTGGATAGAAAACACTTTCTAGTTTCTAAAAGAGTTGGAATTATTTCTCTGAGTGAAACAGAAGTCCTTCTGCAGCACTTTTCCTGACCAGGAAGTGAAATGTCAGAAATCGATGCTCTTTTCAACTTGATGCCTATACATGGTCTTAACACTTAGGACACTCTATACGCCTTCCTATTGGTGTAAAGAGGATGTCAGAGAAGAAATTTTTGTGCTCCTCTTGGTCTGTGGTGGAAAAAAAACTATTTCTTTGACGTGACCGTCCACTTCCGGTACTCTGAAGGAAGTGGGATTGACTTCTGTTTTGCCTTGGTAACGAACGGCTAACGTCTCCGGCTCGAATTCTTTTTGATACATGTGACCATATCATCGTAATGTATGTTTTTTCAATATAGTTTAATCAGATTATTGAAACTTTATTCGGGAGTTTTGCCGTGTTCCGTCCTCTGACTGTGTTTACGTTGGAGAAATTTATGCCACTCGGCTAGTGCCAATGCTAATTGAAGAGGGAAATTTGCCATTCTGAATCGAAACAACGACTCATCTGGACAGAGGACACGTTCTTCAACATTCTGATGAAAGATCAGCAAAAGTAATACCCATTTTATGATGTTATTTCATATATCTGTCGTGCATGTGAACTAGCCGTGGGCGCCCAATTATTTCTGTCTATTGTAGCTACGCTAATATAGCGATACATTTTGTTTTCGCTGTAAAACATTTAATAAATCGGAAATATTGTTTGGAATCACAAGATGCCTGTCTTTCAATTGCTGCAGACTATGTATTTTTCAGAAATGTTTTATGATGAGTAATTAGCTATTTGACGTTGGTGTCTGTAAATATTATGGCTGCTTTCGGTGCAATTTCGGATTGTAGCTGAAATGTAAACTATGGTTTATACATGAAATATGCAAATTTTTCGAACAAAACATGTGCTATACAATAAATATGTTATCAGACTGTCATCTGATGAATTTGTTTCTTGGTTAGTGGCTATTTATATCTTTATTTGGTCGAATTTGTGATAGCACCTGATGGAGTAAGAAACTGATGGAGTTAGAAAAGCTGTGTCTTTTGCTAACGTGGTTAGCTAATAGATTTACATATTTTGTCTTCCCTGTAAAACATTTTAAAAATCGGACATGTTGGCTTGATTCACAAGATGTGCACCTTTCATCTGGTGTCTTGGACTTGTTAATGTGTGAAAGTTAAATATTAAAAAAAAATAGATTTTGAATTTCGCGCCCTGCACTTTGAGCTGGATGTTGTCATAAGTGTACCGGTGTCGGGCTGCCCCCGTAAAAGGTTAAACGGCCTCGTACTCAATTCTTGCTCGTACAATATGCATAGTATTATTACTATTGGATAGGAAACACTCTCTAGTTTCTAAAACCGTTTGAATTATATCTGTGAGTAAAACAGAACTCATTTGGCACAAATTTCCTGACCAGGAAGTGGAAAATCTGAAATCGATGCTCTCTTCTGGGTCCTGCCTATAAATGGGCATGATACCTATTAGTATACATGCACGTCATACACCTTCCCCTAGATGTCAAGATGCAGTGAGAGAAGAAATGGAGTGTTTATCTTGGTCTGAGATGGAATACGTCCTCTTGGAATGACGTGTCACCCATTTCCTGTTTTCAGGAAGGCGCGAGGTTGGACCTGGATTTGCCTTCTGAATAGCTTTCGTTATAGGCGACTACTCTCTCCGGCTTTGATTTTATTTGATACATGTGACAATATCATCGTAAAGTATGTTTTTTCAATATAGTTTTATTCGATTTTTGAAATTTATTCGGGACGTTAGGCGTGTTGCGTTGTGTGTCTTTGTTCAGAAAGGAAAGCTTTCTGTATAGGCAGGCCCTAGAACAGAGCATCGATTTCAGATTTTCCACTTCCTGTCAGGAAGTTTGCTGCAAAATTAGTTCTGTTTTACTCACTGATATAACTCAAACGGTTTTAGAAAATAGAGAGTGTTTTCTATCCAATAGTAATAATAATATGTATATTGTACGAGCAAGAATTGAGTACGAGGCCGTTTGAAATGGGCACCTTTTATCCGGCTACTCAATACTGCCCCTGCAGCCCAAACAGGTTAAATCATAACACTATTACTCTCTCTAGTAAGACGTGAACAATGGTGTGACTGATATGAAGCTGGAGTGCTGACTCGGGACCTTGCAGTATAAACAAAGCACTAGAGAATGTCTTTCTGCTCTGCTCCGTACTTCCTCTGATCTGATGTAGAACTGAGCGGCCATTTGGTTGCGGTCTTTATATAATAGAACCACGTACTTTGAGCCTCCAAGGCTTTTCCCCACAGACAACAACCTCACAGGGAGACAGACACACTAAAATAACATGCAACCACACATTAAACACCATAAAGTCACGCAGACACACACCTACCATAATGTCTCACACAATACTCATGTCTCTATTTTCTGTTTAAAAAATGTTTTTAAATCAAAGTGTATTAGTCTAGTACACAGATTTCCAGATGATAGATAGATACACATACATACATACATACATACATACATACATACATACATACATACATACATACATACATATCCACTACCGTTCAAAAGTTTGGAGTCACTTAGAAATGTCTTTTTTTTTTTAAAGAAAAACACTTTTTTTTGCCCATTAAAATAACATCAAATTGATCAAAAATAGACATTGTTAATAATATAAATGACTATTGTAGCTGGAAACGGCAGATTTTTTATGGATAATCTACATAGGTGTACAGAGGCCTACTATCAGCAACCATTGCTCCTGTGTTCCAATGGTACGTTGTGTTAGCTAATCCAATTTTATAATTTTATAAGGCTAATTCTAGGGAATTCTAGGGAGTTTTTCCTAGCCACCGTGCTTCTACACCTGCATTGCTTGCTGTTTGGGGTTTTAGGCTGGGTTTCTGTACAGCACTTTGAGATATCAGCTGATGTACGAAGGGCTATATAAATACATTTGATTTGATTTGATTTAATTTAATTGATCATTAGAAAAACATTTTGCAATTACTGTATGTTAGCACAGCTGAAAACTGTTGTTCTGATTAAAGAAGCAATAAAACTGGCCTTTTTCAGATTAGTTGAGTATCTGGAGCATTACAGGCTCAAAATGGCCAGGAACAAAGACTTTCTTCTGAAACTTGTCAGTCTATTCTTGTTCTGAGAAATGAAGGCTATCCATGCTGTTTCCAGCTACAATAGTCAGCTACAAGACATCAAAATGATGAAATAACACGTATGGAATCATGTAGTAACCAAAAAAGTGTTAAATAAATCAAAAGCTGTCATCAAGGCAAAGGGTGGCTACTTTGAAGAATCTCAAATATAACATATATTTTGATTTATTAAAACACCATTTTGGTTAGTACATGATTCCATATGTTATTTCATCATTTTGATGACTTCGCTATTATTCAACAATGTAGAAAATAATGAAAAAAATAAACTTGGAATGAGTAAGTGTGTCCAAACCTTTGACTGGTATTGTAGGTATTCCTCTTGTCCAGGTGGGATAGGGAGGTGTACAGTGCAGTGGTTATTGCGTCATCTGTGGATCTGTTGGGGCTGTATGCAAATTGTTGTTGGTCGAGGGTGTTTGGTAAGGTGGAGCTGATATGGTCCTTGATTCGCCTCTCAAAGCACTTCATTGTAACAAAAGTGAGTGCTACCGGGCGATAGTCATTTAGCTCACTTACCTTCGCTTGCTTGGGTTTTGGAACAATGGTGGATATCTTTAAGCAAGTGGGGACAACAGACTGGTTTAATGATAGATTAAATATGTCCATAAACACTCCAGCCAGCTGGTCTGTGCATGCTCTGAGGACGCGGCTTGGAATGGCGTCTGGGCCACCATCCTTCCGAGCGTTGACTCGCATGAAAGTCTTACTCACATCGGCCATGGAGATCGAGAACCCACAGTCCTAGTGAGAAGCGGGGGATGCGTCAGTGGCTCGGTGTCATTCTCCTCAAAGCGGGCAAAGAAGGTGTTCAGCTTAGCTGAGCATGACATGGCTGGTTTTCCCTTCATAATCTATGATTGACTGAAGTCCCTGCCACATTGCGTCCCGTGTTGAATTGTGACTCCACTTTATCCCTGTACTGTCGTTTAGCCTATTTGATTGCCTTACAGAGGTCATAGCTGGTCTGTTTAGCATCATGAAGAAACATAGGACTTATGGATACTGTACGTATATGTATCCGATCTGACTTAGGAGACCACTTAACAATGGCTAAACAATGGAGACCACAGAAATCCGTGGACAAGATTTAGAACATTCCTCATATGTCTCTCAATAAGGGTTCTCACAAAACCTTGCAGTAGAACAGCAGATAAAAACACCACACAACCGTGCCAGAGGACTGTGGTCACCAAATAACATCACCGACTTATCCAATCAAAGTCATTTCACAATGTAGCCGAGCTGTCGCTAACGGGCAGACCAACCACTTATAGTTACAGCTTAATGAGAAAACAAACCACAGGGAAATGTTGGTCTCTCTGTTTACAGAACAAAGTCAAGTTCTTATAGTATCTTACTTCATATGAGTGAGTTGTTTCTGATGCCAATACGTAAGTGCTGTTACATGGATAATACTTATGCAAGACACAACCTGTCAAGTTTACAGTTTTTTCCAACTGCTTACACACAAAATCTTTTCATGTCACACGATTTTTGAAACCTCTCACTCAAAGTGCAAAATTACACACCAAATATCCAAAACCATAAGCTATTTCTCAGCCTTTGACTCAGTTGTCAATTGCATAAAAAACTTTTTTCAAAACACTACACACAATTCTCTACCTAAAACACAAAAATCTAACAGGAAGTGACTTGCTTTCCTTTTCCAAACACAACCAATCAAAATGCTACACTTATTCACCAGGTTACACACACTCCTCACATGTGCAAACACTAATAGCTTAACTGATCACTAACCAATCACTGCTTTACTGTAGTATAGGCCTATAAATAGGTCAAAGGTCAGATTACCTGTTTTGAACAATGGATGCCAACAATGGACAGAGAGCAAGAGGAGTAGGAGGGAGAGGAAGAAGAGGACGAGGGCAAAGAAGAGAAGGAAGGAAAGCCATCTCTGATGAGATAAGGGAAACACTTGTTGATCATGTGATCAACCACGGTTTGACCATGAGAGAGGCTGGACTGAGAGTCCAGCCCAACTTGAGTCGATTTACAGTGGCGTCCATAATTCGAACCTTCAGAAATGAGAACAGGTATGCAACTATCTAATGACTATTTTAGCATTACAGTAATGTACTCTAAAATACGTATGACTGCATAGTATTGCATAAACATTTGTAACTCTAAGCCATCCATTTACTGCACTGCATTGAATGAATGAGGTTGGTTATCAAGCTGTACTACTTTTGTTGTACATTGTTTACAGTTCCTATGCTGAACACATACTGTGTTTGAATTCTGTACAGAGTGAAAAGACAAAGACATCATGGAGGACGAGGATGCTTGTTTACAGATGTACAAGAGACTGCAACTATAAATATGGTTTTGGCCAACAATGCAATTAGGATTCGAGAGATAAGAGAGCATATCTTGAATAATGACACCATATTTAACAACATCAATGCTGTAAGCCTGTCGACCATACAACACATCCTCCAATGGCACCGAGTGACGATGAAACAACTTTACAAGGTGCCATTTGAGAGAAACTCTGACAGAGTCTAGAATATGCGACATGACTTTGTAGAGGTATGTATGCAACACTACTTGCAGTACTTCAGACATACCATATTTACTAATCTGTATATCCTTTTGTCTGTTACAGAGAGTATTGGAGCTGGATGCCCATGTAATTCGCCATTAATTTATTTATGTGGTTGAGGTTGGCTTCAACCTCCCCAAAACCAGGCGCCGCGGAAGAAATGTAATAGGACAGAGGGCAATTACCAATGTCCCTGGACAGCGTGGGGGTAATATAACTGTGTGCTGCCATCACTCAAAACGGGGTCCTCCATCACAATGCCACACTGGGTCCGTACAACACTGGCCATATGCTCACTTTTCTGGATGCAATTTACACAATGCTTGTCCCTGATCCAGATCAGGAGCCTGCTAGATTTGTGGTTTTATGGGACAATGTTAGTTTTCACCGGGCTGTTCTGGTCCAAAACTGGTTTGCCACCCATCCACAATTTGTAGTTTTGTACCTACCCCCATATTCACCTTTTCTAAATCCCATAGAGGAATTCTTCTCAGCCTGGCGCTGGAAAGTGTATGATCGCCAACCCTATGCCCGCATGCCGCTTCTCCAGGCAATGGAGGACGCATGTGGGGACATAGAGGTTGCCTCTGTCCAAGGTTGGATACGCCATGCTAGGAGATACTTCCCTCGATGTTTGGCAAGAGAAAACGTATCTTGTGATGTGCACAAAGTATTGTGGCCAGACCCAGGCCGGAGAAGAGATGAAGCGTAGCTTAGCACTGGTGACTGCCCCCCCCCCCCCCCCCCTACCAATTCCTGGACTGCCTCCCCGGGACCCCACACACACAATTGTGTTCTTTACTGTATTCTTAAGAATATACTTTTGGTTTACATATGTTTATGGTTATGTTGTATGCTACTGTATACAACAGTAATGTTTGGCCTAATAAATATTTTCTGTTTCTACATTGCATTGGTGTTTACAGTGTACTTGTTACCCCTCTCAGCAGATTACTTTCACTGTAGAACATTGTATTAAAATGTAGATATAAGCCTATGAAAGAGCTTTAGATTTAGAACAGTGTTTACATGGTATATCCAAAAATGTACTATTATGAAAGCAGTGTTTGCCATTTGATGCAAATGCTTCATTCTGACATGTGTTTATGGCATTTTGAATGCAGTGTTACATTTTGAAGGAGATGTGAGGCATTTTGCATTTTGTGTGTGCAGTTTTGGGAATTGTGTGTAGAGTTTTGAAGACGTGTGTAAGCAGTTGGAAAAAACTAATGTAAAACAATTCGCTAATCAAGGAAAATACTGTATATAAAAATGTGTAAATTGTCTCTCAGTGTAGACTACTAAACATAATCCTAAAAGACCACCTACCGGGTCAAAAGTAGTGCACTACATAGGGAATAGGGTGCCATTTGTGATGCATACTATGACATCAGAAGAGCCTGGAGCGGTCCTCTGATTTAACCTGCAGGGCCACGCCATCTGCTCGGCAGGGGAGCTCTGATAGTGTCATCAGTTTTACCAGCTCACTTCCTCTCCTGTTCTCCCTCCAGGTGTGACAGCCCTCCTCAATGGCAGACCCATGCACAATTCATGAGAGGAGATTGAGTTCCTTACTTAATGTGTGTGTGTGTCTGTCATATAGCCAAGCAGGAAACACAAGCCTGAAGCTACAGCACGGAGAGAGAGGAATAAAAACATAGCAGCCGGAGAGGCAACAGACATGAGTGTGTTTTCACTGGAGCTCAACAGTGTTTAGAGAACAAATCGGACATCTTGGTTCTGCCCCTGTCTATTCTTACCTGACAAGCGTGTGACATGTTTTGGGGTGAAGGGTTTGGCAAGGCTTAGTCTAAGGCAGTGTGTGGTGTGTGTTTGTGTGTATGCATGTGTGTGCATGCGTGCGTGCGTGTGAGACTGTCCAACTCCTTTCCCCAATGTGTGTGTGTAGTCCCAGTCACACTGTCACACACACTGACTGATGGATGGAACGCTGAAATCCAAGCCCCTGCGTGCCGTAACTGCCGTCACCCGAGAGCACTGGTTTTAGGTTCTGCGCCGGCGTCCATCTCTCCTCTCTCTCCAAATGTCACGCGGTATCAGGTCTCAGGTCTCAGACCCACGCAGGTACTGGCAGGCCCCAATCAAACAAATCCAGTAAGGCCTCAAATGCCTCCCTGACTCTCTCCACAGCACCCTGCTTAGGGCTGGCAACACGGACTTAATCAGACCACATGACACAGCTTACCGGTAAGACGATGCTTTGATACCTGCCCTGCCCTGTCCTGCACGGCTCACTTTTCATCAGGGACGTCAACTGAGTTGGGCAGCATCTCTCTAAGCTGAGTTCTGTCACTGTTTCAAGATACCCTCAGATTTAAATGTATTTGGATGGAATTTCACGGATAACATACTGTAGTTGTGGTTGTGTTATTATGTCGGGATTCATCTGAATACCAAATCGTTTATGTGTCTAGTTTAATTCTTATAATCCCAGTACTGCATAAACTGGCTGTGAATCAAAGAGATAGAGAGAGACTATTTATAAAATGGTCCCCATGTGAGTACAGTGTGTTGATGTTGAGTTCCACAATGCGGATTCATTTTTAATTTGGACTAATGTACTTGTCCGATATGACCTCATGTGTTCCCACTGGAAGACCAGTAAAAAAAATGTAATCCTCTAAGTGATTGGGATAGTGAGTCTGTTTGCTCTCTCAGACATATAGTATGTAATGGTTCAGAACAGACCCTTGTGATGTGGTGCACAGGGCTGGAGTATAAATATAGGCAACTATAACGTTCCACTCACGTTCTAGGCTGAGGCCTACTGGGAGTGCTCAGAGGGGTGGCAAGGGAGCACTTTTCCAAAGGACATTTAGAACAGAACTATTATCGGGAGGACTTTCATAGGGGGGCTGATTGGCTGAAACCTGTTCGTGTTTTTCTGTGTTTGTATATATAGAGTGTGAGATAAGGGCATCAGCGCAGGAGGCTGAACCATACGGATGGCCTTTTTAAACATAGCTGCATGTTAAGTGATGCTGTTGAGGAAAGCAACAAGCTCTCACAGTCTCACTGCAGAATTAGACGTTTATCCACGTTTTCCCAACGTCAAATATCAAAGGTGCTCCAAACGTTCAATTTAAAGTGGTTTTGACACCCTGGGTTGACTCCTGGCTCAGTATTGTTCTGTTTCTCCAAACGTCAACTGTATAAGGTAAAGGGTTAAGGTTTTGGATAGGTTTAAAACATCAAGTTTAGGCACTCATTCCGAATAGTTAAGGCAAGGGTTAAGGTTTGGTATAGGGTTTAAACAAAACAACAACAAAAAAGAGTGTCTACCACTGGGCTCAAACAAGCAACCTTCACATCCAGAGTCATGGGATTATACTTATCTGCCACCCCAGTACAGAAAGCGCTAGCAAAACCCAAGCTTACTTGATGGGAATAGCACTTACTATTGCCCTTAGTGGCCGGTTTTGAAGGCATTTCCCGACATCCTCAGGACATGGATAAACGTCCATTTTTAAAGACCCTCTTGAGCAATCTGCCTGGAAGGGAGGCCACCAATGGGTCAGCGGTGGGGGTGGAGCAATGATATGACATTCATTCCATTCTAAATCTAAACCTCCCTGGGACAATAGTAACCCTAGCTTGGTTGCATCAAATTGAATGCATCGCTCACCAGTATGATGAGGCCGGGCAGCGTTCAGTCCCAGTATAACCAGGGCTGTGTTCAGTATGTTTTTACGTTATGGAATATTCAATTGTACAGAAACAGTGCTGTAATGAACATGGTCCGGCCCCGCCTCCCTAGAACCACTGGAGTTAAACTACAGTAGATAGTGAGAAACATAAGCCTGCAGCCCGTTGGACATCCTTCATTAATAGAGGACTGAAAGTTTAGTAAGTGTAGCCAAGAGCAGATCATGAAAGAGTATAAGAGACGCACAGTAGCAGACTACCTTGATCCTAGAAACGTATGGTATAATCTCTATGATGCACACTCTGGACCTGGTATGTCTATGAGGTTAGCTTGTCTATCTTGCATCTTGCAAATGTCTAATGCAAATGCCTAGTATCTCTGATGCAAATTGTGAGATTCACAGGTAGGGCAGCATGATTTAGCTGGTAATTCAGTCACAACAGACCTGTGAAACACTGTCTCTTTTATAACGAACACCCAAACTTTCTTACTTGCTATACAGTTCAAGTCTCCCAATGAATGCTGTGCCAAACAATGGTATAGGAACATACCTTCGTGGAAATACACTGCCAAAATCTCTGGCTTTAAAAGCCCCATTAGTTCAGCATTACTGGGGAGCGTGACTCAGTGGGAATAGCTTTTAACTTTCTGTTTGAGAGCAGCAGACCTGTGATCAAATACTATTTGAAATCATTAAAAAAAATAATAATCTGGGATTGATTTAGTTTGCCTGTTGTAAAATAACCAATAGACAGTGCCAAAAGTGCAAACCCTACCCACCTGACACTCCAGGTGGGCTAAAGCAAACGCTCAACATATTTGAATGATTTCAAATAGTGTTTGAATCCAGGGCTGGATGGCATCAGTCAGTCCAGTCATCCTGTTAAATCAGGCTGGTGGAAAAGCAAAGCGGTAATGCAGTGTTATTGTAGTGAAAGCACAGAACACCAGGGGAGACAATCACAGTAGAGTAATAGTGACAGGCTCATGCCACGGAAAACAAAACAATGAGGAGTCCTATCGCTAAGACAACAGTCCAGCATGAGGCACTGTCTATATTAGGCAGAGGAGGGGAGCCGTATTGGGCTGACTGTTGGGTGAGAATATTTACATCACTGTTAGGCTACAATAGCTCAACTACGTGAGTGTATCTACTACGGAAGGACCTAAATCATTCACAACCACCGCCTTTCATTGTGTAACTACATTCAAAAGGAAAGGAAATAGGACGTGATCCTCAGTCATTTGCTGTCAGGATCATATTCATGTGATCAAGCAGAGACAGTAGCACTTATATAGTTCCTGCTGTTGTGTACATATTCCTCCTTGTGACACCCATTCCGCAAACAATCCAAAACACTCTCCTGAGTAACTGCAGCTATGAGATGACACTGATGACAACCAGGGATGGCGATACATCACAAGTTACTCTTACAGAATACCCTAAAGATAAATGTATCGCAATAAAATATAAGATACTATTGCAAAGTATTGTAATTAATTAAAATACATATACTTTGTATTTAAAACAAAAATACATTTGCAAGTAGGTGGCCAAACAGCAACAACATTCACAGTAAAGGTTACAGAAACCGCTTCCTTGATATAACTGTGATATGTTGTTGTTTATCTACATTAGTTGAATGCACTGTCACTCTGGATTAGAGCATCTGCTACATTACCAAGATATACATTTATTTGTGAAAATGAACAACTGCAAAGCATGACATCGGTCTTGTTTCAGAGCGGTGCTTATCAGAGTAATTCTCAGCATGCTATGTAATTGTTCATTTTTAAAAGACCGTGCCTATAGAAAGTCTACACCCCCTTAAACTTTTTTTCCACATTTTGCTGTCTTAAAATTACATTTTAAATTACAGATCAAAACAGATCTGCAGATCTTAACAACTTACTCCACATTTTCAAAGTGAAAGAAAGTCACTCAAATTTTTCCAAATTAAAGGTGCAAATGCAGAAATCGCTCCACAATTTCCTGGTTGCTGAAGTCTAATAGTTTGCCTAAATTCAGTTTATGTGACAAAACAGCATCATGTTATGGGTGTTTGTCACCGGCAGGACTGGGGAGTTTGTTAGGATCAAAATAAATATGAAAGGAGCAAAGACCAGCTAAAACGTTAGAGGAAAACTCACCCCAGTCTTCTGAAAACCTAACCTTAGGATAGAGTATAATTGGGACAGTTACACACATTTTTATGCAAAACACACTAAATTGGCTATTCAAGAGGTGTTGAGTGTTCCTGAGTGGTCTAGTCTCAGTCCTCACTTAAATCTGTTAAAAAAAATCTGAGACATTGCTTGAATATTGCTGTCCATCAATGATTCCCAAACAAATGTAATGAGTTTATGCAATTTTGACAAAAAATATGGATGTCTCTTTAGAAAGTATTATTTTCCACATTGTTTTGTGTTACAGCCTGAATTGAAAATTAATTAAATTGAGATTTGTTTTTTCACTGGCCTACACAAAATACCCCATAATGTCAAAGTAGAATTATGTTTTTAGAAATTCTTACAAATTAATTAAAAATGAAAATCTGAAAAGTCTTGAGTCAATAGGTATTCAACTCCTTTGTTATGGCAAGCCTAAATAATTTCAGGAGGAAAAATGTGCTTAACATGTCATATAATCAGTTGCATGGACTCACTCTCTGTAAAATAAGTGTTGAACATCATTTTTTTATGACTACGTCATTTCTGTAACCCACACATACATATGTAAGGTCCCTCAGTCAAGCAGTGAATTTCAAAGACAGATTGAACCACAAAGACCAGGGAGGGTTTTCTAATGCTTCACGTTTTTTTGTTGTATTTTTTTCAAATGTAACCTTTATTTAACTAGGCAAGTCAGTTAAACCTGTTAAGGCTAGGGGGTGCTGTTGTCACTATTTATGGAAATCGTGTAATTTTTGAAACGGCTTCCTACAAAATTCTTGATCGTACAATATGCATATTATTATTGGATAGAAAACAGTCTATAGTTTCTATAGCCGTTGAAATGTTGTCTCTGAGTGGAACAGAACTCATTCTACAGCAATTTCCCTGACATGGAGTCAGATTTCACACATTTTGGCCCCTGTTCTGGAGTCAGTTTTAAGGCCACTGTTATTGCTATGAGTATACGGACACTGCTTACGTCTTCCCCTGGATGCCTTTACGTGATGACGCTTTGAATGGTATCGATTGCCCAATCACAGCCACTATAAATGAAAAAATCCTGTAGGTAGGAAGTCTTTTCTAGGTGCGTCAGGCGCGCGGAGGACACCGACCTACTGTTTTACCAAGCATTAGTGTAGCCAGTTATATTTCTCCGGTCATATTTTTACTCGTTATAGGAGTTAAAAACATCATAAGGTAGTTAATTTAAAGCGTTTTATAGCAATTTTTATCCGTTTAATGAGATTTTGGGACATTTATTTCTGAGCCACTGTGAATCTCTGGGCACCGTTCCAGTTCATGCCGAACGCAATGTGCATTTCTACATGGCAAGAGGACAGCTTTCGACCAAAAGACGATTAGACCCAAGAAAGGATTCTTTGACCAAGATTCTGATGGAAGAACAGCTCAAAGTAGGAACAATTTATTATGATAAATCGTGTTTCTGTCGAAAAATGTTAGTGGCTTAGGACGCCATCTTTTTTGACGTAGCTTCGCTTGGCGCAAACTGTATTGAAAAGTAAGGATAATTTAAAAAATGTAATTCCGCGATTGTATTAAGAATTAAATTGTCTATCAATCGCTGTCCACCCTATATTTTTTAGTCACGTTTATGAGTATTTATGTATACGACTAGATCACTGTCTAATATGGCGCACGACATTTTCTGACCAGCTGGGCTACTTTTCTCATTGTCTAACCATGATTTTGGTGGCTAAATATGCACATTTTCGAACAAACTGTATATGTATGTTGTAATGTGATGTTACAGGAGTGTCATCTGAAGAATTCTGAGAAGGTTAGTGAAGAAATTGATATATTTTGGCGATGTTTACGTTATCGCTCTCTTTGGCTAGAATCAATGCTGGGGTAATGTTTGCACATGTGCTATGCTAATATAACGATTTATTGTGTTTTCGCTGTAAGACACTTAGAAAATCTGAAATATTGTCTGTATTCACAGGATCTGTGTCTTTCGATTAGTGTATGCTGTGTATTTTTACGAAATGTTTGATGATTAGTAGTTAGGTAAACACGTTGCTCATTGCATTTATTCTAGTCCATTTGTGACGGTGGGTGCAATTGTAAACTATGACATCTACCTGAAATATGCACATTTTTCTAACAAAACCTATCCTATACCATAAATATGTTATCAGACTGTTATCTGATGAGCTTTTTTCTTGGTTAGTGGCTATCAATATCTCAGTTTAGCCGAATTGGTGATAGCTACTGGTGTTGGTGGACAAAGAAAAGATGGTGGATTATGCTAATGTGTTTAGCTAATAGATTTACATCTTTACATATTGTGTCTTCCCTGTAAAACATTTTAAAAATCGGACATGTTGGCTGGATTCACAAGATCTGTGTCTTTCATTAGCTGTATTGGACTTTAATGTGTGAAAGTTAAATATTTAAAAAAAAAAAAATTTTTGAATTTCGCGGCTCTGCCTTTTCAGTGGGGGTGGGGGGGGGGGGGGGGTCCCGCTCGCGGCACCCCGGGGCTAGACAGGTTAAAACCTGTTTGGGATAGGCATGCCGCTAGCGGGACACCTCGACAACATCCGGTGAAATTGCAGAGCACCAAATTCAAATTAAATTACTTTAAATATTTAACTTTCATAAAATCACAAGTGTAATACACCAAAATAAAGCTTACCTTCTTGTTAATCCAGCCGCCGTGACAGATTTCAAAAAGACTTTACGGCGAAAGTAAACCATGTGATTATCTGAGGACAGCGCCCCGCATACCAACACATGAAAAACATATTTCAACCAGGCAGGTGCGACACGAAAGTCAAGATTAGCGATATAAAAAATGTCTTACCTTTGATGATCTTCTTCTGTTGGTACTCCAAAAGGTCCCAGTTACATCACAAATTGTCCTTTTGTTCGATAATGTCCTTCTTTATATCCATAAAAACTCAGTTTAGCTGACGCGCTTCAGTCAATAATCCATCCAGTTTCCCTTCATCAAAATGCATACAAAATTAATCCCAAACGTTACTAATAAACTTTTCCAAACAAGTCAAACAATGTTTATAATCAAACCTTAGGTATCGTAATACGCAAATAAATTATCAAATTTAAGACGGATAATAGTATGTTCATTACTGGAGATAAATAAGAAAGAATGCGCTTTCCTCCACACGCTTGGAAACACTACAGCCAAAATGGGAGCCACCTAGAAAAACTACAATTTCTGGGTCATTTTTCCAAAAACCAGCCTGAAACTCTTTCTAAAGACTGTTGACATCCAGTGGAAGCCCTAGGAACTGCAATTTGGGAGTACTTGGGATTATAATTATAATACTAGCCATTGAAAACAGTGGTAACCTGAATTGTTTTGGGGAGGGGATGGTTTGTCCTCGGGGTTTCGCCTGCCATATCAGTTCTGTTATACTCACAGACATAATTTTAACAGTTTTGGAAACTTGAGAGTGTTTTCTTTCTAAATCTACAAATTATATGCATACCCTAGCTACTGGGCCTATGAAACAGGCAGTTTCCTTTGGGCACGCTTTTCATCCGGACGTGAAAATACTGCCCCCTATCCCAATGAAGTTTTAAGAACAAATTCTAATTTAAAATGATGACCTACCCCGGCCATACACGGACAACATTGGGCCAATTGTGCGCTGCCCTATGGGACTCCTAATCACGGCCAGATGTGATACAGCCTGGACTAGAACCAGGCACTGTAGTGATGCCTCTTGCACTGAGATGCAGTGCCTTAGACCGCTGTGTCGCTCTGGAGCCCTAAAGAAACAAAGAAGGGCACATACTGGTGGTAAACTAACAAAAAAAAGCAGATATTCAATATTCAATAATTATTAAATACACTTCGGATGGTGTATCAATACTCCCAGTCACTACAAAGATACAGGCATCCTTCCTAACTCGGGCTCATGACCAATTGTGCAATTTTTGTGCAGTTTTCACTTTTTTTGTACATAATGTTTCTGCCATCGTTTCCTATGACTGAATAGAGCTTCTGGACATCAGAACAGCAACTACTCACATCGAACCGGACAAGGATTTTTTTCTTTAATGAGTCGGACGCGAAGGATATACTGCACTTCCCGGACCAGGCCCAAATCCCCGTCATTGGTAAGAAGAGGAGAGGCCACTACAGAGGACGACGAGCCGGATGCCTGTCAAGACTGCATTGGGGAGTGTATAATCCGCCTTCAACTCTGTTCTACTGGCGAACATGCAAGGACATGGATGATAGACAGTTACAGTGACTTCGGAAAGTATTCACACCTTTTGTCCTTTTACAAATGTTTTAAAATTATAACCTTATTCTAAAATGTATTAAATAAAATAAAAACCTCATCAATCTACACACAATACCCCATAAACATGTTTCTAGAAATGTTTGCAAATTTATAAAAAAACAAAAACAGAAAAACCTAATTTACATAACTATTCAGACCCTTTGCTATGAGACTCGACATTGAGCTCAGGTGCATCCTGTTTACATTGATCATCCTTGAGATGTTTCTACAACTTGATTGGAGTCCACCTCTGGTCAATTCAATTAATTGGACATGATTTGGAAAGGCACACACCTGTCTATATAAGGTCTCACAGTTGACAGTGCATGTCAGAGCAAAAACCAAGCCATGAGGTCAAAAGAATTGTCCTTAGAGCTCCGAGACAGGATTGTCAAAGCACAGAGCTGGGGAAGGGTTCCAAAAAATGTCTGCAACATTGAAAGACCAAGAACACAGTGGCCTCTATCATTCTTAAACGGAATAAGTTTTGAACCACCAAGACTCTTCCTACAGATGGCCAGCTCGGCCAAACAGAGCAATTGCGGGAGAAGGGCCTTGGTCAGGGAGGTGACTTGAACCCGATGGTCACTCTGACAGAGCTCCAGAGTTCTTCTCTGGAGATGGAAGAACCTTCCAGAAGGACAACCGTCTCTGCAGCACTCCACCAATAAGGCCTTTATGGTAGAGTGGCCAGACGGAAGCCACTCATCAGTAAAAGACACATGACAGCCCGCTTGGAGTTTGCCAAAAGGTACTTAAAGACTCTCAGATTATAAGAAACAAGATTCTCTGGTCTGATGAAACCAAGATGGAACTCTTTGGCCTGAATGCCAAGCGTCATGTCTGAAGGAAACCTAGCACCATCCCTACGGTGAAGCATGGTGGTGGCAGCATCATGCTGTGGGGACATTTGTCAGCGGCAGGGACTGAGAGACTAGTCAGGATCGAGGGAAAGATGAATGGAGCAAAGTACAGAGACATCCGGACCTCAGACTGGGGTGAAGGTTCACCTTCCAACAGGATAACAACCCTAAGCACACAGCCAAGACAACGCAGGAGTGGCTTCAGGACAAGTCTATGAATGTCCTTGAATAGCCCAGCCAGAGCTCAGACTTGAACCCAACTGAACATCTCTGGAGAGACCTGTAAATAGCTGTGCAGCAACTCTCCATCCAACCTTTCAGCTTGAAAGGATCTGCAGAGAAGAATGGGAGAAACTCCCCAAATACAGGTGTGCCAAGCTTGTAGCGTCATAGCCAACAAGACTTCAGGCTGTTATCGCTGCCAAAGGTGCTTCAGCAAAGGAATGTTAAGGGTCTGAATGGTTATGTAAATGTGATACTTCAGTTTATTTGTAATACATTTGCAGAAATTTCTAAAAACCTGTTTTTCTTTGTTAATATTGGGGTATTGTGTTTAGATTGATATTTGGAAAAAACGAATTTAATCAATTTTATAATAAGGCTGTAACAACAAGTCAAGGGGTCTGAATACTTTCCGAATGTACTGTAGCTGGTTTTTACATGCATCGTTAAGACAGAACAGCAGCTTCCGGTAAGATCAAGGAGCGTGTGGTGTGTCTCTTTGTCAACAACAGCTGGTGCGCGATCTCTAATATTAAGGAATTCTCAAGGTTTTGCTCGCCTGAGTTAGTGTGGTCTACAGCTTATCATGAAGTACTCTATCTACCAAGATACTTTTCATCAATTTTCTTTGTAGCTGTCTATTTACCACCACAAACCGATGCTGGCACTAAGACCGCAATCAACGATCTGTATAAGGCCATAAGCAAATAAGAAAATGCTCAAGGAGGCATCGCTCCTTGTGGCCGGGGACTTTAATTAATGCAGGAAAACCTTTACTCCACACACAGAGACGCATACAAAGCTCTACCTCGGACTCCATTTGGAAAATCTGACCTTAACTCTATCCTCCTGATTCCTGCCTCAGAGCAAATACTCAAACAGGAAGTACCAGTGACGCGCTCAATAGGGAAGTGGTCCGATGAAGCGGATGCTAAGCAACAGGACTGTTTCGCTAACACAGACTGGAATACGTTCTGGGATTTATCCAATAGCATTGAGGAGCATACCACATCAGTCACCAGCTTAATTAATAAGCGCATCGACAACGACATCCCCACAAGGGCCGTACGTACATATCCCATCAAGAAGCCATGGATTACAGACAACATCCACACTGAGCTAAAGGCTAGAGCTGCCGTTTTAAGGAGCGGGACACTAATACGGACGATTGTAAGAAATCCTGCTATGCCCTCCGATGAACCATCAAACAGGCAAAGCATCAATACAGGACTAAGATAGAATCCTACAAAACCAGCTCTGACGCTCATTAGATATGGCAGGGCTAGCAAATTATCATGGACAAATGGAAACCAAGCCGCGAGCTGCCCAGTGACGTGAGCCTACCAGACGAGCTAAATGCCTATTACGCCTGTTTTCCAGGCAAACGATACTGAACCAAGCATGAGAGCACCAGCTGTTCTGGAAGACTGTGTGATCACGTTCCCCATAGCCGATGTGAGTAAGACCTTTAAACAGGTTAACATTCACAAGGTCACAAGGCCAGACGGATTGCCAGGACACATACTGACCAGCTGGCAAGTGTCTTCACTGGCAAGTGTCTTTTTCAACCTCTCCCTGACCCAGTATGTAATACCTAGCAGACCAGCATAGTCCCTGTGCCCATGAATGCCAGGATAACCTGCCTAAATGATTACTGCCCCATAGCACTCACATCTGTAGTCATGAAATGCTTTGAAAGTCTCATGTCTACCTCCGCTTCTCCCCTACGGAGTTCAACGTTGCCGGTATGCTAACCACCGGTCCTGGGATCCATCATTACGCACACCTTGCATCAATCATTACGCGCACTTGCACATCATCATGAGGCATACTTGGACTCCATTACCACACTCATTACCTCCCCTATATCTGGCACTCCCATAGGTTCCTTCCCCAGTCAGTATTGATCCTGTGTTAGGCTAAGATGCTACAGTTATGTTGTCTTGTTCCGTGTTTGTTGTTTTATTAAACGTTTCACCTGCACCTGCTTCTCGACTCACAGCTTCTTCACTACAGAAAGGCTGGCAGTGGCTCACATTAACACCATCATCCCAGAAACTCTGGATCCACTCCAATTCACAAACTTCCCCAACAGATACACAGATGACGCAATCTCTATTGCACTCCACACTGCCCTTTCCCACCTGGACAAAAGGAACACCTATGTGAGAATGTTGTCAATTGACTACAGCTCAGCGTTCAACACCATAGTGCCCTCCAAGCTCATCACTAAGCTAAGGATACTGGGACTGAACACGTCCATCTGGAACTGGATCCTGGACTTCCTGATGGTCTGCCCCAAGGTGGTGAGGGTAGGCAACAACACATCCACGACGCTGACCCTCAACACTGGGGCATCTCACGGCCACGACGGCGTGTCCACGCATGACTCCAATACCATCATTAAGTTAGCCGACGACAAGTTGTGGTAGGCCTGATCACTAATGACGATGAGACAGCCTATAGGGAGGAGATCGGAGACCTGGCAGTGTGATGCCAAGACAACAATCTCTCCCTCAACATGAGGAAGACAAAGGTGCTGATTTGATTATGGACTACAGAAAAATGAGTGGCAAGCACGCCCCCATTCACATTGACGGGGCTGTAATGGAGCGGGTCGAGAGCTTCAAGTTTCTTTGTGTCCGCATCACTAAGAAACTATCATGGTCCAATCACACCAGCACATTTGTGAAGAGGGCATGACAACGCTTATTCCCCATAAGAAAGCTGAAAAGATTTGGCATGGTTCCTCAGATCTTCAAAAAGTTCTACAGCTGCACCATTGAGAGTATCCTGACTGGTTGCATCACTGCTTGGTATGGCAACTGCTCGGCATCCAACCGCGAGGTGCTACAGAAGGAAGTGTGCTACAGAGGGTAGTGCGTACGGCCCAGTACATCACTGGAGCCAAGCTTCCTGCCATCCATGACCTCTATACCAGGCGGTGTAAGAGGAAGACCCTAACAATTGGCAAAGACTCCAGCCACCCAAGTTATTGACTGTTCTATCGCACGGCAAGCGATACCGGAGTGCCAAGTCTGGGACCAAAAGGCTCTTTAACAGCTTCTACCCCCAAGCAACAAGACTGCTGAACAGTTAATCAAATATTTGCATTGACCATTTATTGTATTCGTTATTTTTTCTTATTTCTTGCACTGACTCTCTTGCATAGGCATGATTAAACACTCACTGGAGTCTAACCACACACTCACACATACTACACTGACACTCCAACACAAACATTTACACACATGCAAATTGACACCACACACATACACACACAGACACACATTCTTCACATGCGCTGCTGCTACTCTCTGTTTATTATCTATGCATATTCACTTTACCCCTGCTTACATGTACATTACCTTGACAACCCCGTACCCCTGCACACTGACTCGATACCGCTACCCTTTGTATATAGCCTCATTATTGTTATTTTATTGTGTTAGTATTTTTCCTTCTTACTTACTTTTTTTTACTCTGCATTGTTGGTTAAGGGTTCGTAAGTAAGAATTGTATTCGGCACGTGACAAATACAATTTCATTTGAAACCACTCAGGGATTTCACCATGAGGCCAATGGTGACTATAAAACAGTTAGAGTTTAAGGTCTGTGGATGAGGCTGGATCAAAAACATTGTAGATACTACGCAATACTACCTAATTGACAGAGTGAAAAAAAGGAAGCCTGTACAGAATACAAATATTCTAAAACCTGCATCCTATTCGCAACAAGGCTAAAATAAGACTGTAAATAATGTGGCAAAGCAATTAACTTTTTGTCCTCGAAACAAAGTGTTATGTTTGGGGCAAATCCAGTACAAAACATTGCTGAGTACCACTCTCCATCATTTCAAGCATAGTGGTGGCTGCATCATGTTATGGGTATGCTTGTAATCATTAAGGACTATGGAGTTTTTCTAAGCAAGCACAAGCAAACATTTTGAGGAAAACTTGGTTTAGTCTGCTTTCCACCAGTCACAGGGAGATTCACCTTTCAGCAGGACAATAACATAAAACACAAAGCCAAATCTACACTGGAAATGCTTACCAAGAATGTGAATGCTCCTGAGTGGCCAATTTACTACTTGAAAATCTATGGCAAGACCTGAAAATGGTTGTCTAGCAATTATCAAAAACCAATTTGACAGTTTGAAGAATTTTAGAGACGTACCCAGAAAGACTCACAGCTGTAATCGCTCCCAAAGGCGCTTCTACAAACTATTAACTTAAGGGTGTGAATACTTATGTAAATTAGATACTTTTGTATATATAGTTTATGTGGACACCCCTTCAAATGAGTGGATTTGGCTATTTCAGCCACACCCATTGCTTACAGGTATATCAAATCGAGTACACAGCCATGTAATCTCCATAAACAAACAATGGCAGTAGAACGGCCTTTCTGAAGAGCTCAGTGACTTTCAACATGGCACCGTCATACAGTAGGATGCCTCCTTTCCAACAAGTCAGTTCTTCAAATTTCTGCCCTGCTAGAGATGCCCCAGTCAACTGTATGTGTTAGTATTTTGAAGTGGAAACGTCTAGGAGCAACAACGGCTCAGCTGCGAAGTGGTAGGCCACACAAGCTCACAGAACAGGACTGCCGAGTGCTGAAACGCATAGAGCATAAAAATTTTCGTCCTCAGTTTGAACAGTTCCAAAAGCAACATCAGCACAAGCACTGCTCATCGGGAGCTTCAAGAAATGGGTTTCCATGGCCGAGCAGCCTTAGATCACCATGCGCAATGCCAAGCGTCGGCTGAAGTAATGTAAAGCTCGCCGCCATTGGACTCTGGAGCAGTGGAAACACATTCTCTGGAGTGATGAATCACGCTTCACCATCTGGCAGTCCGACGGAAGAATCTGGGTTTGGTGGACGCCAGGAGAACGCTACCTGCCCCAATGCCTGGCCTGCACAGAGCCCAGACCTCAACTCCATCGAACACCTTTGGGATGAATTGGAAAGCCGACTGCGACGCAGGCGTAATAGCCCAACATCAGTGCCCAACCTCACTAATGCTCTTATGGCTGAATGGAAGCAAGTCCCCGCGGCAATGTTCAAACATCTAATGGAAACTCTTCCCAGAAGAGTGGAGGTTGTCATAGCATCAAAGGGGGGGACCAACTCCATATTAATGCCCATGATTTTGGAATGAGATGTTCGGCGAGCAGGTGACCACATACTTTTGTTTATGTAATGTATTTTTGTATTTCATTATCAATACATTTGCTAAGAATTCTAAAAACATGTTTTCACTTTGTGATTATGGGTTATGGGTGAGAATTTGGGGGGATTTAATCTATTTTGAATTAGGCTGTAACACAACAAAATGTGTGATAAGTCAAGGGGTATGAATATTTTCTGAAAGCACTGCAAAGTTGGTAGAATCTTATTCCAAATAATTTACAGCTGTAATGTCTGCCAAACTGGCTTCCACCAAGTATTAACTCAGGGAGTGGAGACTTATCCAATGTTCTATAACTTTCTTTCACTTTGAACATTTGGAGTATGTGTGAAAAATGTGAAAAAAATGTAAAGAGGCTATAGACCTTCTATAGGCACTCTATACACATACATTTAGCAGACACTCATATCACACCATAGTGCCATCAGACTTTTGATACCAATGTAGGGTGAAAGAGGGCCAAAACATTTTTAACCGCTATAAAGGAATGGTATAGAAAAGGATTTTGTATTTTGAAGATACAAATTACAGCTTTCCAAAGTGTCTTATTACAAAATACATTGGAGTGCAGTTCAGCTCAGAAGTAATTAAAATACATATGTCAAATACATGTAGCAGAAATAATGCCCATCTCTGATGACAACCAATGCCAAAAGTTGCCGGCCACCATCACTCTGCCATACAAAATGTTTTGCTTTTGTATATGTGCCCAATTTGCATATAATACAGTACATCTCATCACCTGTCTGACACTGACGATAACTGGAGACAAGCCCTGGGAGTGGAGGGCTACTGTCATTGTCAGTCCAAACCCAAAATCCTGATTACCCAGATTAGTGTAAAAGATTCTGGTAACATGACACACATATTGTTATTGTGTGCTACATTAGCTTACTGTGTGGACTCTTCCTGTGCTATGAATTATTAACCAGGAGACGGTAACCTATAGGTCCCAGGGTAGTTACCTCAGAGTGGGGTTAGGTTGTTTGTTGTTGTGTCCAAAATGGCACTGTATTCCCTATGCGGTGTGTTACTTATTGGGCTCTGGTCAAAAGCAGTGCACTATGAAGTGAATAGGGTGCCATTTGGGACACAGTTCTGATGCTGCTGGAAGTGAAGACTGACTGAACTCATCTGCTTCAAACACTACCCATACAAAAAAAATACATTTCAAATATACTTTTAGATACATTTTTTAGGATACATGTGAAAAACGTCAAATTGGATAAATAACCCCGCTCCGTTTGTTTTGTACACTGTTGCTACTCACTGTTTACTATCTGTGCATAGTTACTTCACCCCCACCTAGATGTACAAATGACCTCGACTAACCTGTACCCCGGCACACTGACACAGTACCCCCTGTACATAGCCTCATTATTGTTATTTTATTGTGTTACTTTTTATTAATATATATTTTTTTTACTTTAGTTTATTTGGTAAATATTTTCTTAACTCTTCTTGAACTGCACTGTTGGTTAAGGGCTTGTAAGTAAGCATTTCACGGCAAGGTCTTCACTTGTTGTAACGATCGTCCTCCTCCTCGTCGTCCGAAGAGGAGAAGTAGGGATTGACCAAAGCGCAGCATGAAAGTTTGACATAACGAATTTATTAAAGAAAAGACGAAACACGATAAACACTTGAAAGGATTACCAAAATAACAAAACGACGTAGACAGACCTGAACATGAAACTTACATAAATACACGAAGAACTCACGAACAGGAACAGACTACATACACAAACGACAAAACGAAGCAGTCCCGTGTGGTGCAAATACACAGACACAGGAGACAACCACCCACAAACAAACAGTGTGAACAACCTACCTTTATATGGTTCCCAATCAGAGGAAAACGTCAAACACCTGTCCCTGATTGAGAACCATATAAGGCTAATTACAAACGACCTAAACATAGAAACACAAAACATAGAATGCCCACCCCAACTCACGTCCTGACCAACTAAACACATACAAAAATAACAGAAAACAGGTCAGGAACGTGACACTTGTTGTATTCGGAGCATGTGACAAATAAAGTTTGATTTTATGTACTTTGTAACAAAATACTTTTGAGAGCTGAAATTAGTATTTTCAAAACACAAAATACTCTTCTATGCTTTTTATTTTTTTTGTGATTCACAATTTTATGGCCCGCTTTCACCCTGCAGTGGTATTAGAAGTCTGATAGCACTTTGGTGTGATAAAACCAACTGCTAGTTGAACTAAATATACTTTGCCTTAAGAAAGTTTTCATACCCCTTGACTTTTTCAACATTTGTCATGCTCATCAACATAAAATACTCCATAATGACAAAGTGAAAACATGTTTTTAGAAACACATTTATTGAATATGAAATACAGAAACAAACCGTTTACATTAGTATTCACACCCCTGAGTAAATACATGTTAGCATCACCTTTGGAAGTGATTACCGCTGTGAGTCTTTCTGTGTCCCTAAGGGGCTTTGTACACCTGGATTGTACTATATTTGCACATTATTATTTTTTTATTATTTAAGCCCTGTCAAGCTGGTTGTTGATCATTGCTAGGCAACCAGTTTCAAGTCTTGCCATATATTTTCAAGCCAATTTAAGTCAAAACAGTAGCTAGATCACTCAAAAAGGTCCCGTGTGGCTCTGTTGGTTGAGCATGGCGCTTGCAACGCCAGGGTTGTGGGTTCAATTCCCACGGGGGGACCAGGGTTCAATTCCCATGGGGGGACCAGGATGAATATGTATGAACTTTCCAATTGGTAAGTTGCTCTGGATAAGAGCGTCTGCTAAATGACTTAAATGTAATGTAAATGTAAAAACATTCAATGTCGTCTTGGCAAGCAACTCTGGTGTATATTTGACCTTGTGTTTTAGGTTATTGTCCTGCTGAAAGGTGAATTTGTCTCCCAGTGTCTGGTGGACAGAAGACTGAACCTGGTCTTTGTGGCTGAATGTGTTTGAAATTCACTGGTCGACTGAGGAACTTTACAGATTGGATTGGATGTGTAGGGTACAGATATGAGGTAGTCATTAAAAAAATAATGTCAAACACTGTTATTACACACAAATTGAGTCAATGCATTTTATGTTATGATTTGTTTAATGCATTTCTACACTGAATTTATTTAGGCTTACCATAACAAAGGGGTTGAATACTTATTGACTCGAGACATTTCAGCTTTTCATTTTTTAATTAATTTGCAAAGATGTCTACAAACAGAATTCCACTTTGACGTTATAGGGTATTGTGTGTAGGCTAGTGACACACAATCTCAATGTAATCCATTTTTAATTTAGGCTGTAACACAACAAAATGTGGAAAAAGACAAGGGGAGTGAATACTTTCTGAAGGCTCTGTATGTACAGTACATGCATCTCTAGCCATATAGAAACCGGTGGTAGTTAAAGTCGTTTTTAAGTGTGATGCAGTTGAATAGTGACAATGGCATGAACATGTATTGCAGTTGACATCCATTCAAGCATTATACTCCCATTTTCACCCCAATGTGTGAAATAGAGCATATACAGAATCAGTCAAAAGTTTGGACACACCTACTCATTCAAGGGTTTTTCTTTATTTTTACTATTTTCTACATTGTAGAATAATAGTGAAGACATCAAAACTATGAAATAACATTTATGGAATCAAGTAGTAACCAAAGAAGTGTTAAACAAATCAAAATATATTTTATATTTGAGATTCTTCAAATTAGCCACCTTTGACTTGATGACAGCTTTGGACACTCTTGGCATTCTCTCAACCAGCTTCATGAGGTAGTCACCTGGAATGCATTTAAATTAACAGGTGTGCCTTGTTAAAAGTAGATTTGTGGAATTTCTATCTTTCTTAATGCGTTTGAGCCAATCAGTTGTGTTGTGACAAGGTAGTGGTGGAATACAGAAGATAGGCCTAGTTGGTAAAAGATCAAGTCCATATTATGGCAAAAACAGCTCATATAAGCAAAGAGAAACGACAGCCCATCATTACTTTAAGACATGAAGGTCAGTCAATCCGGAAAATTTCAAGAACTTTGTGCTATGATGAAACTGGTTGCCACAGGAAAGGAAGACCCAGAGTTACCTCTGCTGTAGAGAATAAGTTCATTAGAGTTACCATCCTCAGAAATTGCAGCCTAAATGCTACAGAGTTCAAGTAACAGACATCTCAACATCAATTGTTCAGAGGAGACTGCGTGAATCAGGCCTTCATGGTCAAATTGCTGCATAGAAACCACTAAAGGACAACAATTATAAGGAGAGACTTGCTTGAGCCAAGAAACACGGGCAATGAACATTAGACTGGTGGAAATCTGATGAGTCCAAATTTGAGATTTTTGGTTCCAACCACCGTGTCTTTGTGAGATGCAGAGTAGATGAAAGGATGATCTCCGCATGAGTAGTTCCCACCGTGAAGCATGGAGGAGGAGGTGTGATGGTGTGGGGGTGCCTTGCTGGTGACACTGTCAGTGATTTATTTAGAATTCAAGGCACATGTAATGATTTTCTTCTTCAGATGAGGAATATGAAGGATCGGACCAAAATGCAGCGTGGTAAGTGTCCATGTTACTTTAATATAACAGAACACGAAAAAAATACAAAAATAACAAAGTGAATGACAAAGAAAACCGAAAGTCCTGAATGGTGAAAACAAACACAAAACAGGAAACAACTACCCACAAACACAGGTGGGAACAGGCTACCTAAGTATGATTCTCAATCAGAGACAACGATTGACAGCTGCCTCTGGGAACCATACTAGGCCAAACGCAGAAATACAACATATAGAACAAAACATAGAATATAGAACATAGAATGCCCACCCCAACTCACACCCTGACCAAACCAAAATAAAGACATAAAAAAGGAACTAAGGTCAGAACGTGACAGCACACTTAACCAGCATGGCTACCACAGCATTTTGTAGCGATACGCCATCCCATCTGGTTTGCGCTTAGTGGGACTATCATTTGTTCTAGAAAATGCTAAATAGTACAAATAAAGAAAAGCCCTTAAATGAGTAGTTGTGTCTAAACTTTTGACCGGTACTGTATATAAACAATAGCCTAAAAGTAGGCTAATTTTGATTGGCGTCAATGAGGAGATTCTGAATCTTTCCCCCACAGGGGGATGCGTGAATGACATTTCCATCATCTTGGTTGAATACCGTTTACATTGTAACGAGTGCGCTGAGATTCAGGAAGCAATTTCAGGGAGTGAGTGTTTTAATGAATGGATGAATGAATGAATGAATGAATGAATGAATACAAACAATGACCACGAACCACAAACAACACACCAACTTGAAAACAGAGTCAATAACACCTGAGGAAAGAACCAAGGGGAGTGACAGATATAGGGAAGATAATCAAAGGGGTGATGGAGTGCAGGTGAGTGTCATGAGGCACTGGTGCGCTTGATGATGGTGACAAGTGTGTGGGATAATCAGCAGCCTGGTGACCTAGAGGCCGGAGAGGGAGTATACGTGACAGATATTTTTATCACATCTATAAGCAAAGGGGGGAGCAGCAAAGTTGCCATGTAACTCCTGTAATGCAAAGAAGCAGTAAATACTCATAACGATAGTTAATAATAGAAATACAATTTTACGGTGAAGAAAACACAGCAGCCTACCACTTCTGATGTGATGTTGCATCCCAAAATGAGGAGATCCTACCAGAAATGCCAAAGTGACAGCAAATTTACGCTGCTATTTTCCATCCATCAACCATTTTCAGGCTGTTATAATGCAGACACTTCTCCATATGACTCACAGATGTCCACTCTAAAATAATGTTTCCCCTATAACATTCCTTCAGGGCTATGCAGAAGGTTTTCAGCTCTGCTGGTGTTTGAGTTCCTCCTATTCTGATTTGACTAAAAGATATACTGGGAGGGTGGTGGTGGAGAAGTCCAGTTGTGTGTTCTAATGTGAGTTATTATACACAGCTGTAGTGCGAGGGAGGCCCAAACTCCCTCTCCTGCCAAGATTTACAACCACTGTTCAAATGCACCCACCAGATGTGTCTGCCACTCCTAGGCCTAACCAACAGGAGCCAATGTCCAAAATCACACCATGGAGATATCTCTCTCTCACACACACACACCCCCACACACATGGTCCATTTCATCTGCACATGGATCTAGGCCTAGATCCAACAGAGCCATAGATTATTTAGCTGAGGGGCTTAATGCCCAGACAGACTGCACATATTACAGACACGTTTACCGTCCAGATGTTCAACATTCACATTTCATCGGGTCATAACCAGGCAGGAAGCCTGATTTTAAAAACCATAAAGTTGATATTCACATTTAGAGGCCTTGAAATGCGACCTTCAAGGCATTTAGCATTAATTTTATATTTTCATCAGCAAAGGATCTCCTCGTTTTGGGGTGCAATATCACATCAGAAGTGGAAGGCTGCTGTGTTTTCTTCACCGTAAAATTGTATTTCTATTATCAACTATCCTTATGAGTATATACTGCCTCTTTGCATTTCATGGGGCAGCAGGTAGCCTAGTGGTTAGAGCATTGGACTAGTAACCAAAAGGTTGCAAGATCAAATCCCTGATCTGACAAGGTGAAAATCTGTCGTTCTACCCCTAGGTGAAAATCAAGTTGAAAATCAGTCGTTCTGTTCCTAGGCCGCCATTGAAAATAAGAATTTTTTCTAAACTGACTTGCCTCGTTAAAAAGAAATATATAATTGCATTTCAGGAGTTACAAGGCAACCTTGCTGCTCCCCCTGGCTTATAGATGTGATAAAATATGCTTGAGGCTCAAAATGGTGAGAGAAACAGGTGAGCATGTGTTGAACCTTAATTAATTCAGAATTAATTCAGAATGTCTCCAACTGTTACAGCTACTGCAATGGCTGTTCAAATGGAATAGGCTATACTGTGACTATGTCCAAGGTAACTCTAAACTCCAACTGTCCTCTAAGTCACAGCAAATCCCATAATCAAAATGAGTAATTATTTTGCTTACAAAAGACACAATGCATGCAGTTGCGTGGGGACTCTCTCTGTACCCATTGATGATGATAGTATAACATCCGCAGTGTGTCCATCAAGCACATGTTTTGATGGATTCAATCTATAAGGAATAGCCCTGAGCAGTATGCAGAAGGAAAGGGTTCTGTGTAACTGCATACTCATATACTCGGCCTAGCCTACCTTGAAATATTAACCCCCCCCCCCCCCCCAAAATGCTTCTCACTGCTTCTCATAGCAACCCATAGCAACTACCTCTGTGGCAACCGAAATGTAGGACAACTCACCTCCGAACTGAAGCAACCAGCCTTTCAGACAGTCCAAGATGCCATTGGTTTGTTTGAGCCCACAGCAGGAGTGGCCTGCGAACTTGTCCATCAATAATGTATCTTGGATTACCTTTCTGAATTCTTCAGCTCATTCTTAGGTGAGGACGGGTCGAGGTGAGCCTGTGTGCCGTTAGCGCTGGATGTCGCAGAAACCTTTGTCTATTCACGTGTAAGTGTATTTTATTTCAATTCAGCCTACTGTTATTTACAAAAAATACTCACATACCTGTGACTAAATGGCTGTTTTCGCAGACAATTGGCCATGTGATATTTATTTCAATTAACGTTTTTTCCGGTGGACATTTAATTTTCTCATATTATTTGCAATTACTACATATTATCAGATGTTAATGATGCCAAACATGTGTGACATTCATGCAAATGTAGAATATATGAATATTCTAAAATATTTTAAATATCTTAAAATGTATTATAGGTGCACAAGTCAACATCTGGCAGCAGAAAGTAGCCTAACTTTAGAATTTTCCAAATCGCATCCCAGAAACTGAAATGGGAATAGCAGCCCAATATGGCGACTGGAGTATGGGTGAGTGGGTGTGTGGGTGTGTGGAAAGGAGTGGGTAAGTGGAACTGAAAGTAGTGGATGTGTGGAAGGGAGTGGGTGAGTGGAAAGGAAAGTAGTGGGCGTGTGGAAGGGAGTGGGTGAGTGGAAAGGAAAGTAGTGGGGGTGTGGAAGGGAGTGGGTGAGTGGAAAGGACAGTTGTGGGCGTGTGGAAGGGAGTGGGTGAGTGGAAAGGACAGTAGTGGGCGTGTGGAAGGGAGTGGGTGAGTGGAACGGACAGTAGTGGGCGTGTGGAAGGGAGTGGGTGAGTGGAAAGGACAGTAGTGGGCGTGTGGAAGGGAGTGGGTGAGTGGAACGGACAGTAGTGGGCGTGTGGAAGGGAGTGGGTGAGTGGAAAGGACAGTAGTGGGCGTGTGGAAGGGAGTGGGTGAGTGGAAAGGACAGTAGTGGGCGTGTGGAAGGGAGTGGGTGAGTGGAAAGGACAGTAGTGGGCGTGTGGAAGGGAGTAGGTGAGTGGAAAGGACAGTAGTGGGCGTGTGGAAGGGAGTGGGTGAGTGGAAAGGACAGTAGTGGGCGTGTGGAAGGGAGTGGGTGAGTGGAAAGGACAGTAGTGGGCGTGTGGAAGGGAGTGGGTGAGTGGAAAGGACAGTAGTGGGCGTGTGGAAGGGAGTGGGTGAGTGGAAAGGACAGTAGTGGGCGTGTGGAAGGGAGTGGGTGAGGGGAAAGGAAAGTAGTGGGCGTGTGGAAGGGAGTGGGTGAGTGGAAAGGACAGTAGTGGGCGTGTGGAAGGGAGTGGGTGAGTGGAAAGGACAGTAGTGGGCGCGTGGAAGGGAGTGGGTGAGTGGAAAGCGCTCTGCTATATGTTAGAAGGTTTTGATTGAGGAGTGTTTTATTTCTTCCGTTTCTTACCACTCAACTACCGTACATTGAGCTACGACTTGTGTTTTGAAGCCAGAGGATTTATATATTTTATTTAACCTTTATTTAACCTGGAACGGCTCATTGAGATTTGAAATCTGTTTTTCAAGAGCGTCCTGACCAAGATAGGCAGCACCAAGTCATTACACAATCACAGACAGACAACATGAAAAACTACAGGTAGTCTAGTAAAAAAACAGAATTCACAAGAGTATACAAAATCATAAAACAGCAAACTAAAAACATTGACAGGTCAGGGAATCAGCCTCAAAATCCTTCATCAATGATTTAAAAACACCATTGGGACAAGTTCTTCCAGTTTAAAAGTATTTTGTAAGGCGTTCCAAGCCGATGGCGCAGAGTACATAAAAGCCCTTTTACCAAATTCAGTCCGGACCTTAGGAACAGTTAGCAGGATTAAGTCCTGTGAACGAAGAGAGTACCCACCACATTTCTGAACAATAAAAATGCCTAAATAATATGGTTGTAAACCCAAAAGGGCTTTGTAAATAAAAGTATACCAGTGACTGAGCCTATGATTGACTAGAGAAGGCCAGCCAACCCTTGTATATAATGTACAATGGTGCGTAAGGGTTTTGCAGTTTAAAATAAATCTGAGTCGTAATTTTACTGTTAGTTTAACACAAGGAATTGTACATTGTCGATTATTAAACTGGCAATTGTTTATTTTTTATTAAAAGTACTGACAATGGGTGTACTGTTTCCTTATGTGTTGTACAGTATGTGTGTGCTTACTGTGACTGTCAGCCTGACTACTACAGTAGGCAGCTACTACCCATGCTACTGCCGGTCAGTAGTGCTTGTTAAGCGGGAGCGAAGGGCACTGTGTCCCAGTGTTGTTGCCATTCTTGCCCTCCCCATTGAGTAGTAGACTGTATGTATCTCAAGATGACATCTAGATGGTTATCAACCTTAGTGATTTATTGTGTAGGCTGCTATCCTACTTGAAATAAAATCATAGGAGGGAAAAGAAATTGCCACTTCAGATACAGATAGCGACACATTGGTGATACCACAGATATTTATAAGTAACCCAAGATTGTTCATCTGTGTCGTTATCAATGGGAGCAAATGATGAAGCATAGTGGACAGAACAAGCAAGGAAGTGGTCAGAGCCAAGCATGAGCTAGCGAGATCCTATTGGCGCGTTATAGGATGTCTTTGCATATTTCCATTGGGGAACACCTTCTCTGTAAAGTGAGTGAGCACAATAACTCAGTTCACCCTTGCACTCCTTGTAAACAACGCAAAGGTTCACGTCTACAAAACTTAATGCACTCTTTTCGTAACAGCTTGTAGTTTTGGCAACAGAAAACTGTATTGAGCTCATGGTTTTATTTGATGAGAAAATCAGCAGTATGTTGGCCCAGTTCCATCTCGCTGCATACTCTCTCACTGATGGCCACTGGGCTTCCTCTCCTCACCGTATTGCTGGGGAGTGGAAATTCCAACCGCATGCTTCAGAATTATACATCCAGTGAAACATCTGGCCCCTTGTTCTAGCTGTGGTGATAACCAGTAGGAAGCAGGTCGGCAGGCATGTCAATACAACACCGGTAAACTGGTCGCCGGCTTATCGGCTCCTTGTGTAGCCGAATCAGTCAAGCAATTACCTGATTCGCTTTCCGTACACCCACTCCTTTCGACATACCCACTTGCCTATACTCCCGTTGCCATATTGGGCTGCTTCTACCTATACTTGTGGAAACTGCCGAGCAAGTATAGCATCATCACTTCAGATATTTGTATCTTATTGTCTTCAAAGATTCTCAATTAAATCAGTAGTCATGACATGTTTAGTGAAACATTTGTTGACTGCAAAAGACGATAGAATTACTCAACTGTTTGACAGATAATCATCAATTTATTGACAAAATGGCTAAATCACGACTCTTTTTCAATCCTAGAAGACATTAGAATGTGTTGGTCTTGTGAAAATATAAGAGACAGATACCAATCTTTCTCAGTCTTATTGATAACAGATGACATGTGATATGCAAATACACTAATACACAGATCCAATATTGCATGTTTTCAGGAGAAAAGAAGAGCCCTGAGAAGAAGAGCGACAAATGGAGCTAATGGGATCCACCCTGACGGCGGAGTACACCCGACCCAAAACCAGCCAATTCTTCCCAGCCATCTCCAACATGGTGTCCTCCTACCGGAGCCACCAACCTGTGCTGGCCATGAACCCCAGTGCCAACCAACCCTGGAGGACTAACGCCTACTACCGCACAGGCAGTGCTGCCGCCATCCCCTCCCTCTCCTCCATCCAGAGGGAGAACCTAGGCTTCGACCTGGTCCGGGCCAAGACCATGTTCTACCCGTCAAACCGGTCAGCCATGATCACCCGCTACACCCCAGACGACTGGTACAAGTCCAACCAGAGCAACTACCGTGAGTCAGAGTCGTCCAGGAACAGTGCTGAGCGGATGAGGAGGGATACCATCAGGTTGATGCAGGATAAAGATCAGCTGACCAGGAGGACCCAGGAGACCACCAGTAAGAACATCGGGGAACGCCTCAACGACATCAGCTTTTGGAGGTCAGAGTTGAACCATGAGATAGACAACATGGTGAGCGAGATCATGGCCCTCACTGAGGTGAAGAGAAGGCTGGAGAGAGCCATGCAGGAGACCGAGGGGCCTCTGCAGGTAATGGTGTGTGTGCGTGTGTGCATGCACGCTTGCACGTGTGTGTGCTAAGCTCTACGTAAGAGTGTCCTGTAACTCCAACAGTACACAATGCATTCACACAGAAATGCAAATTGTACAGTATAAAGCATAACAAAGTCCATCTCCAGTGCACCTATTTAATCATCCATGCATGTCACTTACTCAACACAGGGTCTTACTGTGTCTGATGGTGGTGGATAAAGTGACAGTAGTTATTGGTTATTCACACCACTTCAGAGCAGATGGGGTCATCATTCACAATACTCTAAATTAGGTCACACGTGTCCTGTTAAGGTTGCTGGGCAACCAGGCAACCTTCCACAGAACAGCACCGGTGGTCATTTGTCCTAACCCAAAGTGCTTCGGGGTGTATAGTAGCGTCAACTTGATCTGGCTGGAGATCTGGTGACATGAAGGACCCACACAGGGTAGTGGAGATCAGGTAGCAACAGATAGTTTTCCGAGAGGACCTCTAATAAGTAATTGGAACCTATGAATAGAATGTATACTCACTGTATAGAGAGACATACAAATCAAATCATAATTTTTGTATATACAGTACCAGTCAAAAGTTTGGACACACCTACTGGAATCAAGTGGAGAAGATGCAGGTCTCCCTCTACAATATTCACCCAAGGAATGCTCTTTGTTTCAAGAAGAAACTCTAGCACGTTCAAAAGTGAATACTAGAGCAATATTTCTAACATAGAATGTTGAGAATGGTCAGAGGCGATCTATAGAACACTAATGTAAATTGTATAAATTAGGCTGTGTGAGAAGGTTTGATTTCGAAGAAACCTGCCTACACATTGTTTGAAGTACAACCAACATAGCTACTTTAGTAGGTCAGAGCTGTGTGCTGGGAAATCTGGGTAGAGAATGGGTGGAGTAGGTATTGTGGTGCACATGTGAATTTCCATTATTTTTCAGCTTCAGACCAATGCCTAATTTTCAGCAAAACATTATTTTTGGTTTTTAATGTTAGATAATTTAGAGTAATTTGGCAATTAGATTGGAAGACGATCCTTCTACCACACCAGACTCTGTCTGTGCTTTACACTACTGCACTAATATATTTCCTATATAGTGCCTACTTTGGGCCAGAGCCCATAGGGCTCTAATCAAAAGAAGTGCACGATGGGCCCTGGTCAAAAGTAGTTCACCATGTAGGGGAATGGGGTGCCATTCGGGACACTGAATTAATATTGTGTGACCATCAACAGGTGTCCCAAGAATGCCTGTATCACAGAGAGAAGCGAATGTCCATTGATCTGGTTCACGACAACGTGGAGAAAGATCTCATAAGGGTACAAACAAAGACATGTCATTACAATCATGGCATGACTTATGACTATTTATCCTAATGATCAGAACCGTATTACCTGAACTGATACCTGTTTTGCTCATTATGTAACCAGGAAGTGGAGACCATTAAGTCATGCCAGGAGAGGATGAGGAGACATCTAGACAAAGCCATCGCTCAACTAGCGTGAGTCTACACTCCTAGAGTATGACACAGGACTACTGTAAAATAGGCCTTCACTGTTTGAAAACTACATAGCAAATTCTCCAGTGTAGAAAAAAGAGAAATTAACACAGAGAGTGTTTAATCAACACTGACTGTGTTAAGTCTGTGGACCCATATACACACCAGAACCGTATTAAAATACATACTGTTTAGTGTAAAGCCTTATTCAAATATTTCCCAGAGTGCCTTGCCTTTCGAGTAAATTGTAGAGTTACCACCCATGACTCTATTTGTTAGTGACAGTGACATGGTTGTTGCATTCATCCATTTTCAGTCCTATTGACTTCATCAAGTGAGATCCTAAGTGAATAAGTTATTTTTATAAATTATTTAACACAATACCATATGTATTTCATAAGCTCTTATATTAAGGGGCTAGTTCTACCCTAATACAGGGGCCTGAAACTCATACGCATCACTTTGAACCAAAACCATGCCCATCATTATCATATTTCCCAGCATGCTCTATAGCAGGTTGATTTTGAGAATTGTTTACTTCAATATCTACATTTGTGCATAATTGATTGGTTACTCTTATGCTTCACAAATATAAATCACATATATTTTTCAAAACTAATCCAATCAGTTTGTTAGATTTTTTTGCATCCGTTACTGAAATGTTTGTTCCAGTTTAAATGAAATAGTCTCTTCATGATGTTCCTGAATGCAGGTGAATAAAAACTATTAGAATCTGAACTCTGGCTAGTTTCCAGTAGGAGTCACCCAAAACTTTGTAAGACAGCATTATGTGACCTGCGGGTAGGGTTGCAAAAAAACTGGCAGCTTCATTAAATAGTACCCGCAAAACACCAGTCTCAACATCAACGGTGAAGAGGAAACTTTGGGATGCTGGCCTTCTAGACAGAATTCCTCTGTCCAGTGTCTGTGTACTTTTGCCCATCTTAATCTTTTCTTTTTATTGACCAGTCTGAGATACGGCTTTTTCTTTGCAACTCTGCCTAGAAGTCCAGCATCCCGGAGTTGCCTCTTCACTGTTGACATTGAGACTGGTGTTTTCCGGGTACTAATTAATGAAGCTGCCAGTTGAGGACTTGTGAGGCGTCTGTTTCCCAAACTAGACACTCTAATGTACTTGTCCTCTTGCTCAGTTGTGCACCGGAGCCTCCCACTCCTCCTTCTATTCTTGTTAGAGACAGTTTGCACTGTTCTCTGAAGGGAGTAGTACACAGCATTGTACGAGATCTTCAGTTTCTTGGTAATTTCTTGCATGGAATAGCCTTCATTTCTCAGAAAAAGAATAGACTGACATGTTTCAGAAGAAAGGTCTTTGTTTCTGGCCATTTTGAGCCTGTAATCAAACCCACAAATGCTGATGCTTCAGATACTCAACTAGTCTAAGGAAGGCCAGTTGTACTGCTTCTTTAATCAGGACAAAAGTTTTCAGCTGTGCTAACATAATTGCAAAAGGGTTTTCTAATGATCAATTAGGCTTTTAAAATTATAAACTTGGATTAGCTAACACAACGTGCCATTGGGACACAGGAGTGATGGTTGCTCATAATGGGCCTCTGTACGCCTATGTAGATATTCCATTAAAAATCTGCCGTTTCCAGCTACAATAGTAATTTACAACATTAACAATGTCTACACTGTATTTCTGATCAATTTGATGTTATTTTAATGGACACACATTTTATTTTTATTTTTTTACTCTTGTCCTTCCTCTACCCTCAACCTCTCCCATATATTCTTTTTCTATTTGCCATATCTTTCAAACTGTGCTCTTTCAAAAAAACTTCTGAACCTATATACGTTTTACATTAGTTATCTTGTTGTTATTAGTCCCATCCTTCAGCTCCATTCAACCCCTCCCATCTATCTCTTAACACCATCCTAATTGGATTTCTATTTCCTATATATTTTTCAACTGAGCTGTGATGCTTCACAAAAGTTCTGAACCTTTCTATTCTCATAGCTTCTACAGATTGTAAATTGAAAATAAAATGGTTTGCTAAAAGTATTATTATATTATTGATTGATTGACTATGACTTTTCAGATCACCCAGTAGTGCTATCTGCAGGGTTGGCTCCAGGTAAATATTGCAATTCTTCAGCCATTCCTGGACTTGTGACCAAAAACATAAGATTAATTAATGAATCAATCAATCAATGTACATCCACAAACATACATTGCATTCGGAAAGTATTCAGACCCATTGACTTTTTCCACATTTTGTTACGTTACAGCCTTATTCTAAAATTTATGAAATGTCAGGTCTGAATGCACTGTAGATATTGAAACAAACAATTCTAAAAAGCAACCTGTAATAGAGCATGCTTGGAAATATGATAATGACGGGCATATCTTTGGTTCAAAGTGTATGTGTATTAGTTTCAGGCCCGTGTATTAGGGTAGAACTAGCCCCTTAAAATAAGGCCTTATGAAATATGTATGCTAGGCTGCATTTATACCTTCAGCTCAATTCGTTTTTCCACTAATTGGTGTTTTGTCCAATCACATTAGATCTTTTCACATCAGCTATTTTTCAGTGCTGATATGATTGGTCAAATAAACAATTAGTGAAAAAAAGATCAGAATTGATCTGCCTGTCTAAAACAGGCCATATTGTGTTAAATAATATATTTAAATAATATATGTATTTAACAATAACGTATTCACTTAGGATATCACTTGGTGAAGTACGTTGGACTGAAATTTGATAAAGCAACATTGAGGTCTCTGTCACTAACAAACCACAGTCATGAATGGTAACTGTACAATTTACTCAAAGGCAAAGCACTGGGATATTTTTGAATAATGCTTTACACTAAGCAGTGTGTTAACGTAACACTGTTCCAGCATCTCTATGGGTCCACAGAGTGTTGATTTAACACTCTGAGTGTTAGTTTTGTTTGTTTTTTAACACTGGAGAATTTGCTGTGTAGGGGCCCTTTTAACCAATAGTCTTACACAAGAAAAAGTAAGCTAAAAAAAGGTCTCTCTCCAGGTATAGAAATATATTTAATGTGTTGAGACTTATAATAAGACATTACAACAGCTCATATATGCTCATAACATAATAAAACATTACACCTGTCGGCGCAACGTTAAGTGTTACAGTGTTACTATGCCTCTGTGTGTGTTACTTCCATCAGGTCAAACCGAGCAGCTCAACATGAGCTGGAGAGAGACCTCAGTGACAAGGTGACAGCCCAGAGAATAGATAATAGGTGTCACCATCTCAGGAATGCGTCAGACGGGATCAACTACTACAGAGGGATCGAGAGACTGGACCCATCGTAAGTCATACCTACCCACTACTTTATATGTGGATGCTATACAGCTTTGTGATTGAAATGGGAGATACTGTATATGCTGTGAAAGGGACTGCCCCCTCAGCCATGAACTTTATAAAACATTTTCATGTTCTTCAAGCGCGAAAACTTTCAAAAATGAAAACAACTAAAAATCATAATAAAAGGCGTCTGGTAGAAGTAAATGAATCGGAGGCACATGCGTAGCATAGCCTTTTTGTCTTCTACCAAACCAATCAGGTGGTTGTTCGATGAAACTAAGCTTTGGACATCACTGATCATGTGTGTCTGATAAAGTAATACAGGCATCGGCACACTGCTTCAAAGTACACTGCTTAATGATTTCGACACATGCCTCAGAGCTCCTGTATCAAACATAACATCACTACCGGAGGCCCAGCTAACTAGCACCCGCCTGCCGAACACCTGCCCTCGCCGTAACATTAACAGACCTGCCTTGAAAGCAGTGCTCGGCAGACGGGGGCGAAGGATACTGTCTACTGGTGTCCTAGATTGCTAGCTACCTACATCTGCCCCCGCCTCCAGCCTGTGTAAAGTTACCAGAGTCCTAGCTTAAAAATGGACCGGTAGAAGAATAAAGAGGGGTTCCTACAGATGCAGGAATGCCCCGAGTTGCGGGCGGCAATCACACCCTTCTCTGCACATGTGTAACAGTTGTAACTTTACATCGTCCCCTCGCCCCGACACGGGCGCGAACCAGGGACCTTTTGCACACATCAACAACGGTTGCCCACGAAGCATCGTTACCCATCGCTCCACAAAGGCCACGGCCCTTGCAGAGCAAGGGGCAACACTACTTAAGTCTCAGAGCAAGTGACGTAACTGATTGAAATGCTACTAGCGCGTACCCGCTAACTAGCTAGCCATTTCACATCCGTTACACTCACCCCCCTTTCAACCTCCTCCTTTTCCGCAGCAACCAGTGATCCGGGTCAACAGCATCAATGTAACAGTATAACTTTAAACCGTCCCCTCGCCCCGACACGGGCGCGAACTAGGGACCCTCTGCACACATCAACAACTGACACCCACGAAGCGTCGTTACCCATCGCTCCACAAAAGCCGCGGCCCTTGCAGAGCAAGGGGCAACACTACTTGTAGGTTTCAGAGCAAGTGACGTAACTGATTGAAATGCTACTAGCGCATACCCGCTAACTAGCTAGCCATTTCACATCCGTTACACTCACCCCCCTTTCAACCTCCTCCTTTTCCGCAGAGTACTAACCAGTGATCCGGGTCAACAGCATCAATGAAACAGTTTAACCTTTACGTCGTCCCCTCGCCCCGACACGGGCGCGAACCAGGGAACCTCTGCACACATCAACAACGGTTGCCCACGAAGCATCGTTACCCATCGCTCCACAAAGGCCGCGGCCTTTGCAGAGCAAGGGGCAACACTACTTAAGTCTCAGAGCAAGTGACGTAACTGATTGAAATGCTACTAGCGCGTACCCGCTAACTAGCTAGCCATTTCACATCCGTTACACATGCACAGAAACTGTGTGTGACTATGTGAGAGCGAAGTCTTGCATCTCGCTCATCTCAATATCTGCAGTGCTGCTCATGGCAACCTCATTTTGCTACCTTTATTCTACCTTTAAATGTTAAATGACTGCATTTCCACAAATTGGATGATATTATCTTTAATCCCATTCAAACTAGTATGGGACTGGATATGGAAGTAAAGCAGAAGGGGTCATCACATTCAGATTGTATTGACACAGGTGCTTCACATTTTCTCTGAATATAAAGCACCAATCCCCAATTCAACTCTAGCTACATCCACCCCAGTGTATCTCCTGCCTGCCTTCCAACGGCATCCCAATCCGATGACCATTGTGTCCATTGTCATTTCTCACCCACTTGACCAGGCTCTCCCTGCCCGACTCGTGGTCAAAGTTCACAGATGACAACATCCTTCACTCCCAGAGCGAGCGGGCTGCTTCCCACAAGCTGCGTGATGTTATTGAGATCCTGCTGAACGCCACGTCCAACGAGATGTGGAAACATTTCAACGCCGTCAACGTGGCCTTCACCAACCGCATGTCAGAGACCGCCGACGCCAAGAACAGCCTGCAGACACACCTGGCTAAGGTGACTGACCATTACCTGACCAATGACCATCAAGCTCATCTTTCATGTTTAATTCCTTTTTTGTTTAGTTCCATTCAACTCAGTGAAATGCAGTTTGGTTGTATCTTGTTAAGCATCATTGTACTTCAACATCAGGTCCAGGGGACAGTAAGGAAGGAGTTGTAAACTGCCTGCATACCATAGTTGATGATTGCTGAAATTTTACTGCTGTCTTTGATTGATTTTCCTGCTGAAAAAGCAGCATAGACCAGCATAAATTTCAAGCTGGTCCTTGCTAGTTCATGCTGGTCTATGCTGGTCAGCGCTGGTTAGATGCTGGTCAAGCTGGTCTGACCAGCATGGCAGTGTTTTAGTACTCGAGACCCATCAAATTATTGTATTTTTTGAGAGTGTGATTTTGAGAGTGAAAATTGGAAAAGTCTAGGAAAACGTTTTTTTTTTTAAATAGGATTTTTTTATTCACACAGGGTGCCTTTCCTTCACTGGGCGGGCTATTTGTGAACTTTAAGCAAAATTAGAGTATACCCACTTCTCAAGGCACCACTCACTACACCACTGCATAGGGCCAATAGAAAGCAGTCACACACAGCATGATGTTAAGCATTTCCCAATTGAAATGTACAACTATTACTTCCCATTGAAAAAAAAGTTTCAAGTTTAGCACACAAAGTAACCTGTGACCTAAAGTTTAAAGTGGAACTGTGCTTCCATCCGGGATGTAATGTTTCAGTTTCAATGACTCAATATTCTGGACAAAAACGGACGAATGTAACTAATGCTGGGAATGTCAATACATTCAAACTAGCAAGGGCAATGGTCACAAGTCAGTCATAACGTGGCCAATAGGCTAGAGTATTTATGTAGCAAGCTAAAAACACAGCGCCTAACATTAGCTTGATAGCTAGCTGCTAGGAGAAAGTCATGTCATGCCATTGGAGGAGTGGGTGAGTGATTGATTTTTTTTCCCCTCATATAGTTTTTCGGTGGCTATACACAGCTAGAGATGCAGGTGTCATTTGGTTAGCTAGCAAGAACTTGAAAGACTGCTATACAGTTAGCATATTTGCATTGCAAATTCACTTTGGCTATCTACTACGATTACAGAGTACGAGTGTGCCAGAACAAATTATGAATTTACAAACATGCAACACCTGCTGAATGTGACCGGTGTTAGTAAATGTAGGGGGGAAAGGTAATTGTTAGTCAAGAACGCTCTAGATATCATGTAAACAGCCTAATCAGCTCTGCATCGGAGAGTAAAATGGAGAGTGAGGTGTTCTCTCATTTGTCTCTGGAAGCAGCTAGCTAACAAGCTTGCCAACTTTAGCCAGTTAGCTTGGGTGCTTGGTTGGGACAAGCATGCATTGGCAGGCAAGCTTCAGAAGGATGAGGAGGTTACATTGTTTATCAGTGCAATTTTGACAGTCAACTAGCAGAAAAAGTTTGAGAGGGTTTATCTAATGTTCCTTCGTTAGATCTTAGCTCATCTTGCTCTGGCTAGCATTAGTTGTTGATCATGTTGTTGTTGAGGTGCATAACTGAGGGAGAGAGAGCTTTTTCATGGTTGTTTGATCAATAGGACTGTAAGTTCCCACATGTAAGAGGACTCCAGTGGTGTTTACATATTTGCAGAAATCCATTCAGGTCTATTTTGTGGCTTTTGGCGAATGTGTTCTTTTTATAAGACGTGAATGTGTTTCAAATTCCAAATTGTTTGCATAGCCAACTTACACACAGCTCTGACACACACACTTACCCCACCAGACATGCCACTAGGGGGCTTTTTACAGTCCCCAAATCCAGAACAAATTCAAGAAAGCGTACAGTATTATATAGAGCCATTGTCACGTAAAACTCCCATACATCTCATATTGCTCAAATGAACAGCAAACCTGTTTGTTTTTTAACATAAAGCAACACATCACGGCACAAAGCCTCTCCCCTAATTTACCTATATATGTTGTGTGTATGTATTGATATGTAGGCTATGTGAGACTTTTTCAAATGTATGTAGTTCTGTCTTTGAGCTGTTCTTATCTCTTAATGTTTTTGTTTTGTGTGGACCCCAGAAAAAGTAGCTGCTGCTTTCGCAACAGCTAATGGGGATCCTAATAAAATACAAAAAACCTGATGTAAAACTGTGCAAATGTGAAGGAGTATTATAACTCTGCCTGAATTGTCACCTTTTATGGTGCTGTCTACTTGTAAGTATTGGAATTAGGCCAAGACAGTACATCTAAGGGAAATATAAATGGTAAACTTGATCAAATGTCTTTAGCAGTATTAACAGAATGTTTTTTTCAATGACATTTGCTGTATCTGACCGTGTCTGAAACACAAAAATAATAACAAATTGCTATGGACCTGTAAACAGATCATTTGAATTCAATAATGTTTTGCATTTACTTTCTCCCGAACATAAATATGCTTGCACTGCCCGTGAATTTATGTCACTTGTTAAATCAACTTCAATCAGTATAGATCAGGTATTCACCGCAGGGGTACGCGCAATGCCGTCGGGGTACGCCAAATGAAAATGTGATTCACATTTTCTTTAAATAAAACCTATTTTGTAATTTTTGGGGGGAAAAAAAATCACATTTTCAAACAGTCCATTTATATTTTCCAAAGGGGCTATACATTTGGGGGAGTTTTTTTTTCTCGCCTAAGTAGCCTCGTTTCACTGCCAAAAATACAATGAACCTGTTTGGGCTGCAGGGGCAGTATTGAGTAGCCAGATAAAAGGTGCCCAATTCAAACGGCCTCGTACTCAATTCTTGCTCGTACAATATGCATATTATTATTACTATTGGATAGAAAACACTCTCTAGTTTCTAAAACCGTTTGAATTATATCTGTGAGTAAAACAGAACTCATTTGGCACAAACTTCCTGACAGGAAGTGGAAAGTCTGAAATCAAGGCTCTGTTCTGGGTCCTGCCTATAAATGGGCATGATACGTATTAGTATACATGCACCTCATACACCTTCCCCTGGATGTCAAGAGGCGGTGAGAGAAGAAATGGAGTGTTTATCTTGGTCTGAAGTGGAATAAAAGCTCTTTGTATGACGTGTCACCCATTTCCTGTTTTCAGGAAGGCGCGAGAAGGAACCTGGATTTGCCTTCTGATAAGCTGCCGTTATGGACAACTAATATCTCCGGCTTTGATTTTATTTGATACATGTGACCATATCATCGTAAAGTACGTTTTTTCAATATAGTTTAATCAGATTATTGAATTTTTTTCAGGAGTTTTGCCGTGTTCCGTTCTCTTCCGTTTGTTGACATGGAGAGATTCGTGCCACTTGGCTAGTGTGCTTGCTAAATCGAGAGGGAAAGAGGCCGTTCTAAATCCAAGCAATGATTTTTCTTGACAAAGGACCCCTTGTCCAACATTCTGATGAAAGATCAGCAAATGTAGGAAACATTTTATGATGCTATTTCATATATCTGTCGTACATGTGAACTAGTCGTCGGCGCCCAGCTTTTGGGTACTCTAGCTATACCGAAGCTGTATGTCGTAATGAAGTTATTTTTAGAATTCTAACACGGCGATTTCATTAAGAACTAATGGATCTATCATTTCCTATACAACATGTATTTTTTAGTTATGTTTATGAATAGCTATTTGGTCAGAATATGTGTGTCAGAAAAAGTGTCAGAAAAATATCCGGACGTTGTGGGAAAAAGTAGCTACGTTAGCACAATGTATAACCACTGATTTCAGCTCTAAATATGCAAATTTTCGAACAAAACATAAGTGTATGTATAACCTGATGTTATAGGACTGTCATCTGATGAAGAATATCAAGGTTAGTCAAAAATTATATATCTTTTACTGGTTTGTTACGATCGCTAACTTTTGCTGCTGGGAAATGGCTTGTGTTTCTGGCTATTGTGGTAAGCTAATATAACGCTATATTGTGTTTTCGCTGTAAAACACTTAATAAATCGGAAATATTGGCTGGAATCACAAGATGCCTGTCTTTCATTTGCTGTACACTATGTATTTTTCAGAAATGTTTTATGATGAGTATTTAGGTATTTGGCGTTGGTGTCTGTAATTATTCTGTCTGCTTTCGGTGCAATTTCTGATTGTAGCTGCAATGTAAACTATGATTTATACCTGAAATATGCACATTTTTCGAACAAAACATAGATTTATTGAATAACATGTTGTAAGACTGTCATCTGATGAAGTTGTTTGTTGGTTAGTTTGGTTGGTTCTTGGTTAGTTAGGTTGGCTTTGTGCATGCAACCTGTGCTGTAAAAAATGTCTGTCCTTTTTTGTATTTGGTGGTCAGCTAACATAAATATACGTGCTTTTTTCGCTGTAAAACATTTAAAAAATCGGACATGTTGGCTGGATTCACAAGATGTGTACCTTTCATTTGCTGTATTGGACTTGTTAATGTGTGAAAGTTAAATATTTTTTTTAAATATATTTTGAATTTCGCGCCCTGCACTTGAGCTGGCTGTTGTCAGAAGTGTACCGATGTCGGGCTTGCAGCCAGAAAAAGTTAAACCATTTAGTTTTCAGTGAAATAACAACACAATGTCAAATATAGGTAGCCTAGTCAAATAATTAACACCCAATCACATTAACCATTACCATCTCGCGGCAATTCCACTAACGGTCAGTATGTAGCCAAATATAGCTGCTGCTCATTCCGTTTGTGTGAAAATTGATAAATGGTCAAAAAAAGTAAGGCCCGCGTCCATAGAGACACATACCAGCAGTATTACACCTGCACCTGGACATTGGACCATCGAAGAGGCAAAAATATGATGAGAACTACATTGATTTGGGGTTCACTTATAGGGAGCAGTGCCCTTCCTCAGCCACAGTGTTTTATATTTACAAAAGTACTATTTACAACTCGATGAAACCTTCACTCTTGCACAGACATTTAGAAACAAAACATGCCAATTTGAAAAATAAAGGGATTAAGATGACTTTCGAGTAATAAGTCATGTATAAAAGCAACATATACCATTAATAAGAAGGGGTTAGAAGCGTCTTATATGGTGAGCTACTCAGTGGCTAGGACAGGCAAGCCTCAAACTATTGTGGGAGGACTTAATTCTTCAATTATTTTTAAAGTACTGGACAGCTTTGTGACATCAAATGGATTTTGGTAGTCAAGATGTTTTGGTATCTGTACTGATGGCACAAAAGCCATGACAGGGAGACATAGTGGAGTGGTAACGCGCGTGCAAGTAGTTGCTCCTGATGCCACTTGGGTACACTGTAGCATCCACCGAGAGGCTCTTGCTGCCAAGGGAATGCCTGACAGCTTGAAAGATGTTTTGAACACTACAGTGAAAAGGGTTAACTTTGTTAAAGCAAGGCCCCTGAACTCTCGTGTATTTTCTGCACTATGCAATGATATGGGCAGCGACCATGTAATGCTTTGTCAAGGGGCAAAGTATTAACATGTTTTTTTGAATAGAGAGACAAGCTTAAAGTTTTCTTTACTGACCATCATTTTCACTTGTCTGACCGCTTGCATGATGACGAGTTTCTCACACGACTGGCCTATCTGGGTGATGTTTTTTCTCGCCTGAATGATCTGAATCTAGGATTACAGGGACTCTCCGCAACTGTATTCAATGTGCGGGACAAAACTAAGGCTATGATTAAGAAATTGTAGTTCTTCTCTGTCTGCATTAACAAGGACAACACACAGGTCTTTCCATCATTGTATTTTTTGTGTGCAAATTAACTCAATCTTACGGACAATGTCAAATGTGATATAGTGAAGCACCTGAGTGAGTTGGGTGCGCAATTATGCAGGTACTTTCCCGAAACGGATGACTCGAACAAATGGATTCATTATCCCTTTCATGTCCTGCTTCCAGTTCACTTACCGATATCTGAACAAGAGAGCCTCATCGAAATTGCATCAAGCGTTCTGTGAAAATTGAATTTAATCAGAAGCCACTGCCATATTTCTGGATTGGGCTGCGCTCAGAGTATCCTGCCTTGGCAAATCAAGCTGTTAAGACACTGATGCCCTTTGCAACTAAGTACCTATGTGAGAGTGGATTCTCGGCCCTCACTAGCATGAAAACTAAATCTAGGCACAGACTGTGTGTGGAAAATGATTTAAGACTGAGACTCCAAAACAACCCAACATTGCAGAGTTATGTGCATCCTTTCAAGCACACCCTTCTCATTAAGTTATTGAGTCATTGAGTTATTCACAATTTTCAATGAAGAAATAAGGTTTTATATGTAAGATGGTTAAATAAAGAGCAAAATGATTGATTATTATTATATTATTATTTGTGCCCTGGTCCTATAAGAGCTCTTTGTCACTTCCCACGAGCAAGGTTGTGACAAAAATTCACACACATTCTTATGTTTAATAAATGTATTGTATAGTGTGTGTGTGGCAGGCTTACAATAATGGCAAAAAAACAAAATTTGAGAGTGCGGTGACCCTGGTGCTAGAGGGGGTACGCAGCTGGAGGTTGAATGTTTGAAGGGGTACGGGACTATAAAAAGTTTGGGATTTTGTACAAAAAGTTTCATCCGTCTGGTACAGTAGCTTAGCAGGTCGACAATGGAATACTCAGGGGAATGAGGGTATGATATCGAATCCTGTTGAAGGCACACTATTTTGAAAATAGTTTTATGTGAAACCACACTGTTGTTAAAATCATTTGTTTTATTTATTATAGTATACACTTCTGTGTTAAGCATCCTAAATAATGCCAAAAATTCTGGTTTTGAAAAATAGTCAACTTCAAGGCAAAAAAGTTAAGCATAATGTATGCAAACCTGGTATTCCAACTGATCATAGGTTACGAAAGTCAACAACTTATTGCTGCGCCACGGAATTTTGATGAAAACAGTGGAGAGAAAAAATGTCTCTGATAGTCACAGGCTGCTATTTATTGTTGAACAGCAAATGTCACTCATGTGCATTGTGAACAGATAATGAAGCTCTAAATAATTAACTGTTTTTCGGAACAATTTGGTGAAAGCCTCGAAGTCTTCAGCCTCGGTTTCCCATCACTAGCGAAAACACAACGAAGGCTGGTCACCAGCCTATGCTGGTCTATGCTATTTTTTTCTCCAGGTTTGTCAAACTATTCAAGGGTCTATTGCATTTTCACGTGACATCTTTCATGATAATAGAACAAAGCTTTATTCCTATCACATTGCTTTTACTGTTCAATGAGGAGAAAAATAAAACTCCTTTCAGCCCCTTTTACTTGTGTCTCACAAGATCAGCGTTTAATGGGCAGAGACATGTGAGTTTTGTGACGTGATCACCCTCTTCACTGGTCTAGGCCTTATTTTTACTGTAATCGTGTTATGGAACCGAGGCATGCAAACTAATTCACCAAACTTTGTTACTTCTAGGGTAAATAGTCTTGTTAAAAGAAGGACACCAAAAATAGATTTATCTTGCATTGCCTGTGTTCAACACTTTCCACTGATACATACCCTTGGTAGTGGAGTAGTAGACTGTCACGCCCTGACCATAGAGAGCCTTTTAATTCTCTATTTTGGTTAGGTCGGGGTGTGACTGGGGTGGGTGATCTAGTGCGTTTATTTCTATGTTGGCCTGGTATGTTTCTGGATGGATTATATTTAGGCAGCCATTTCCCCACTGTGTTTTGTGGGATCTTGTTTCTTTGTAGTTGCCTGTAGAGCACTGCTTGAGCTTCAGGTATTGTTTATTCTTTATTGGTTTTGTGCGTTTCACTAAATATAATATGTGGAACCCAGATCACGCTGCACGTTGGTCCGAGTATGCTTACAACGATTGTGACATAGACACTGGAGCCCATTGTTGTCGAAGGGTTAATTGGATGTTGCAGGGCTCTATCCACCTCAGCTGTTCTCTGGGTTTATCCATTGACAGCAGCTATGATGTGAGCCACACAGTCTTTAATAACGTCAGTCAGTCAGTCAGTGATGGTTCTGAGGAGTGGTTGAGTGATTCAGAGGAATGGGATTACATGATAATGTGATGGTGGGATGAGAAGGAGGAAAGTACTGTACAGTACAGTGTTAATCTGATTTGATCTACAGTTACATTTGGTGTTAGTTTTGCTTTTACAGACACCTGCATCTGTACTATACATTTCACATCACCTAACTGTGTGGTGTAAATAAACAAGTTCTTTGAGTTACCTAGAACTCTTTACCTCAAACCCTTACACTGCAGGCAAAACTGGTTGCAATGACGTCCTTAGCATTATAGACAGTTCCGGTTGTAAACTGGTTGTGACAGCGCCATTTCAACTGCTAGAACTGCTCCATTCCTCTGTTTCCTTACTCCCTGGATCGTCTCACCATCCCTCTCGCCTGTTTCTACTGGCAGACCCTCCAGGAAATCTTCCAGACAGAGATGCTGATAGAGAGCCTGAAGAAGGCTCTGAGGGACAAGGAATGCCCCCTGAAGGTGGCCCAGACCAGGCTGGACGAGAGGACACGCAGGCCCAACGTGGAACTCTGCAGGGACAACCCACACCACAGGTAGGGCTCGTGTGGTGGGTATTTTATAGCCTGTAAAATGACGACGTTTTACACGTACATTCCCTTCCTTCTCCTCCATTTACCTCTTCTCCTCCGTGTGTCTTGTCCCTATCCTTATCTCTATTTCCAGACTGGTGGGAGAAGTGAGGGAGATAGAGGACACCATCCACAAGCTGCGTGAGAGACTGATGGAGGCAGAGAACACCCTGCAGAAGCTGGTGAAGACCAAGGCTGCCCTGGAGCATGACCTGTCCATCAAGGCTAACTCCTTGTTCCTGGATCAGGAGAAGTGCATGGGCATAAGGAAGAGCTTCCCCAGCACTCCACGCCTGGTGGGATACACCTAAAGCCATCACATACAGTGCATTCGGAAAGTATTCAGACCCCTTGACTTTTACAGCCTTATTCTAAAATGGATTAAAGGGTTTTTCCCTCATCAATCTACACACAATATCCCATAATGACAAAGCAGATTTTTAGATTTTTTTCTAATTTATCAAACATAAAAATTGAAATATCACATTTACAAAAGTATTCAGACCCTTTACTTAGTACTTTGTTGAAGTACCTTTGGCAGCGACTACAGCCTTGAATCTTCTTGGGTATGACGCTACAAACTTGGCACACCTGTATTTGGGGAGTTTCTCCTATTCTTCTCTGCAGATCATCTCAAGCTCTGTCAGGTTGGATGGGGAGTGTTGCTGCACAGCTATTTTCAGGTCTCTCCAGAGATGTTAGATTGGGTTCAAGTCCCTGCTCTTGCTGGGTCACTCAAGAACATTCAGAGACTTGTCCCGAAGCCACTCCTGCATTGTCTTGGCTGTGTGCTTAGGGTTGTTGTCCTGTTGGAAAGTGAATCTTTGCACCATTCTGAGGTCCTGAGGACTGGAGCAGGTTTTCATCAATGCTCTCTCTGTACTTTGCTCGGTTCATCTTTTCCTCTATCTTTACTAGTCTCCCAGTCCTTGCCACTGAAAAACATCCCCACAGCATGATGCTGCCACCACCATACTTCACCGTAGGGACGGCGCCAGGTTTACTTCAGATGTGACGCTTGACATTCAGGTCAAAGAGTTCAAACTTGGTTTCACCAGACTAGAGAATCTTGTTTCTCATAGTCTGAGAGTACTTTAGGTGGCTTTTGGCAAATTCCAAGCGGGGTGTGCGTGCCTTTTAATGAGTAGTGGCTTCCCATCTGGCCACTCTACCATAAAGGCACGATTGTTGCTAAAGAGATGATTGTCCTTCTGGAAGGTTCTCCCATCTCCACAGAGGAACTCTGGAGCGCTGTCAGAGTGACCATTGAGTTCTTGGTCACCTCCCTGACAAAGGCCCTTCTCCCCTGATTGCTCAGTTTGGCCAGGCGGCCAACTTTAGGAAGAGTCCTGGTGGTTCCAAACTTCTTCCATTTAAGAATGATGTTGGCCACTGTATTCTTGGGGACCTTCAATACTGCAGAAATGTTTTGGTACCCTTCTGTTTTGGTGCCCTTCCCTAGAACTGTGCCTCGACACAATCCTGTCTCGGAGCTCCACGGACATTTCCTTCAACCTTATGGCTTGGTTTTTGCTCTGACATGCACTGTCAACTGTGGAACCTTATATAGACAGGTGTGTGCCTTTCCAAATCATGTCCAATAAATTGAATTTACCACAGGTGGACTCCAATCAAGTTGTAGAACCATCTCAAGGATAATCAATGTAAACAGGATGCACCTGAGCTCAATGTCGAGTCTCTTAGCAAATAGTCTGAATACTTATGTAAATAAGGAATTTCTGAAAACCTGTTTTCACTTTGTCATTATGGGGTATTGTGTGTAGATTGATGAGGAAAACATTGAATACATTTTAGAATTAGGCTGTAACGTAACAATGTGGAAAAAGGAAAGGGGTCTGAATACCTCCCGAATGCACTGTACATGTATACCACAGGAGGTTGGTGGTACCTTAATTTGAGAGGACGGGCTTGTGGTAATGGCCGGAGCAGAATGAGTGGAATGGTATCAAATACACCAAACACATGGTTTCCATGTTTTGATGCCATTCCATTTGCTCCGTTCCAGACAATATTATGAGCTGTCCTCCCCTCAGCAGCCTCCACTTATGTATACCATAAGAGTGGTGGGCTACACTTGGGCGATGACGAAGTACTGTATACACTAACTTAGGCCCAGAATGTTTCCTGGTGAAGAGCATTGCACAAGGGAAAACTTCTGGATCCTATAGCAATGAGCACCACATAGGGATAGGGAAACGCATATCCTTTCCATGCTATTGTACCGACCTGACCTGTACTGTTCTGGCTCCGCTTTTCACATTTTCCTTTCTAGCATGGTTCCAGCCAAGCCCATCTGAGCTATACTGCTCTGGCCTGGTTCTTCCTACGCTGAGGAACCAGGCCAGAGCCGTAACACTCAGATGGGCTTGGCCATAGAGAATGATAGAGGACTCTAGTGCACAACAGCTTGTTTTAGCATGAGTACCGCCATTTAGGACTTTCACCATTTTGGAGTCGTCAACTGGGTGTGACTTCCTTTAGGTTAAGGAATTATTAAATAATTTCATCCAGGTCATCAGGAGGGATCAACCAGTGAATTTTACTTGTGAGTAAACATTCCATAACTACAGGTGGCAGTATATACCATTTCAGTTTGTTTGCCAACTCATATAAGTAGTAGAAGAAAAAAATGGACTACTTCCAAAATGCGCCTCAATGGCGCTGCCCATGCTCTAACATATGCCATAATAGGACAGATACAATGATGTGATTTCTATCTAAGTCTATGGTGGAACATTATCATGACAATATATTATACAGGTCTGGGACTCAGGTTAGGGGACAGCCCTATTGGTCTGACAGTCCATGGAAACCAAACAGTGGTTCTGGGCGAGCAGCAGATGTGGCAGTAATCTCCAAACAAACATACAGGATTAGCTCCTGTAGCAGAGAGGCTAGAACAAATATATAGGCCTCGGGAGGGTTACTTAGTCAACCCCTGATCTGTCAGAGTCAATAACTAGCCTGGATGATACCTTTGTGAGCCATTGACACTCACTGGTGGTGGTTTTACTACTGTTTGAAGGAAGCTCAGGCCCTGGAAAGACACTAAAAGTTCAAGTGAAACTGACACAGGTGGCCATTTTTTTATTACTTCCAGGCTGCTTGGTATACCATTATTTTTAAACCATTCAGTGAGTGATTGTATTGTCAACTTAATTTAGTATTTGATTTCCTTTACTGGTGGTATATAAATAATATGACACAATGGTGGAGCTGTGTATATAGTACATCCTCCACCCATCTTCTCCTTCTCCCTGTATAGATTATACCTATCCCCCTCTTCTCCCCCTTTCCTTCTCCTCCTCTTTCTGATGTCTTTATAGTCCAGCATTGGGCGGTGATGGTAATGGATTGTTGTAATAGTTTTCCAGACACATACGATAACATACAGAGAAAAGCACCACCCTGTAGCACTCACTTCTGTCATCATGAAGTCCTTTGAGAGGCTAGTTAAGGATCATGTCACTTCTACTTTACCTGACACCCTAGACCCACTTCAATTTGCTTACCGCCCCAATAGATCCAAAGACCATCGTACTGCACACTGACCTATCCCATCTGGACAACAGGAATACCTATGTAAGATTGCTGTTCATTGACTATAGCTCAGCATTCAACACCATAGTACCCTCCAAGTTCATCACTAAGCTCGGAGCCCTTGGTCTGAACCCCGCCCTGTGCAATTGGGTCCTGGACTTCCTGATGGGCCGCCCCCTGGTGGTGAAGGGTGCGTGCTCAGCCCCCTCCTGTACTCCCTGTTCACCCATAACTGTGTGGCCACGCATGCCTCCAACTCAATCATCACGTTTGCAGACAACACAACAGTAGTAGGCCTGATTCCCAACAATGACAGGGAGGAGGGAGGAGGTGAAGGCCCTAGGAGTGTGGTGGCAGAAAAATAACCTCTCACTTAATGTCAACAAAACAAAGGAGATGATCGTGCACTTCAGGAAACAGCAGAGGGAGCATGACCCTATACACATCGACGGGACCGCAGTGGAGCAGGTGGAAAGCTACAAGTTCCTCGGCGTACACGTCAATGACAATCTGAAATGGTCCACCCACACAGACAGTGTGGGGAAGAAGGCACAACAGCATCTTTTCAACCTCAGGAGACCGAAGAAATTTAGCTTGGCACATAAAACCCTCACAAACTTTTACAGATGCACAATTGAGAGCATCCTATTGGGCCGTATCACCGCCTGATACGGCAACTGCACCGCCCGCAACCGCAGGGCTCTCCAGAGGGTGGTGCGGTCTGCCCAATGCATCACCGGGGCAAACTATCTGCCCTCCAGTACTCCTACAGCACCCAATGTCACATGAAGGCCAAAAAGATCATCAAGGACAACAACCACCAGAGCCACTGCCTGTTCAATCCGTGACCATCCAGAAGGCGAGGTCAGTACAGGTGCATCAAAGCTGGGACCGAGAGACTGAAAACCCGCTTCTATCTCAAGGCCATCAGACTGTTAAACAGCCATCACTAGTCGGCTTCCGGTTTACGTAACCCTGCACCTAAGAGGCTGCTACCCCATATACATAAACTTGAAATCACTGGCCACTTTAATAATGGAACACTAGTCACTTTAACAATGTTTACATATTTTTGCTTTACTCATCTCATATGTACAGTGGTTCTTCCTTTAAATGTTTTGAGCTAATGCAGCGACCGTTTGTGGTAGATGGTGGCAGATTGTGGTAAATTGCATCATTCTGGCAACAATGGCTGACACTTAAATGACGTGTCATAGAATTCTGTGGCACCCCACAAGCTGTGCTGCAGTACGCCTCAACTTTTAAAGGAAGAACCACTGTACATGCTGTATTCTATTCTACTGTATTTAGTCTATGCCACTCCGACATTGCTCATGCTAATATTTACGCATATATTCCTTAATTCCATTCTTTTACTTTTAGGTTGTGTGTATTGTGTGTATTGTTGTGAATTGTTAGATATGACTGCACTGTTGGAGCTAGAAACACAAGCATTTCACTACACCCGCAATAACATCTGCTAAACATGTGTATGTGACAAATAAAATTTGATTTGATTTACAATATTGATTTCCATTTAACTCCTTTGAGTGCCTGTACTAACCATTAACACATCTCCACCCCTGACCCAACACAACCCTGCTCCTTCAACACTCTAACCTCCGACACAACCTTAGGTTCAACTAAGGACTGTCAGTCTTGCTCAAGTCCGATGGAGAAGAGCGACATCTTACGAGTTCCAACCCAACTTGCTATTTAGTGACTTTCTTTCATTGGTATCTTAACTTTTCTGTACAGAAAGTTCATACTATTACCTCATATGAACGCCAAGCACTTCTGGACATCAGATCGGCAGTAACTAAACTCGATTTTGACTTAAAATCCGACTCCGACTCAGCTGTTCCCTTGTTCATCCCGGATTGCATTCCTTTGTTTTATGGGCTGCCAAAACGCAGCAGGCGTAGATGCAGTAGACGAACCAGCATCCTGGTGAGACTGACAAAGAGAAAATCGACCAGCACTCCCTTCCGTTCTATTGGCAAATGTCCAGTCATTAGAGAATAAGATGGATGAGCTTCGTTCGAGAGTCTCCTTTCAGAGAGACTTGAAAAACTGCAATATTACATGACTTGCAGACACGTGGCTGGATGACTCTATGTACGTAGAACTCAGTGGTTTCTCCATGCAGTGGCACGATCGAATGAAGGCAGCCTCAGGCAAGTCCAAAGGGGGAGGGGTGTGCCTCTTCATAAACAACAACTGTTGCGCCATTTCTACTGTGAAGTAAATCTTGAGCTTTTGCTCACCTGATATAGAATAGCTCATGCTAAACTGAAGACCCATTCATTTACAAAGAGAGTTCTCCTATGTAATTATCATGGCTATCTACATCCCTTCACAAGCCAACACCACTTTTGCACTCAAGAAACTGTATGGGGTTATAAACAAACAAGGAACCGCTCACCCAGAGGCAGTGTTTCTAATGGGAGGAGACTTAAAACTGTTCTACCTCACTGCTACAAAAGAAGGGCGCTAAAACTATAGACCACTTTTATTCTACCCACAGAAATGGATACAAGGCCCTCCCTCATCATCCCTTCTGCAAATCGAACCACAACTCTATTCTGTTTACAAACAAAAGCTCAAATAGGAAGTAACAGTGATGTGCTCAATACGGAAGTGGTCTGATGAAACAGACGCAAGGCTACAAGACAGTTTTGCTACTGCAGACTGGGATATGTTCCAGGATTCATCCGATAGCATTGAGGAGTTAACCACATCAGTCATGGGCTTCATCAATAAGTGCATAGACAACGTCATCCCCACAGTGACTATGCAAACGCATCCAAAAAGCTAAAGGCTAGAGCTACCACTTACAAGGAATGGAACACGGACGCATACAAGAAAGTCTGCTACGACCTCCGATGAGAAATCAAACATGCAAAATGACAATATAGGAGGAAGGTGGAATCCTATTACACCGGTTCCAACACTCGTCGTATGTGGCAGGGCTTGCAGACGATAACGGATTACAAAGGGAAACCCATCTGTGAGATGCCCAGTGATGCATTTTATGCATGCTTTGAGGAATGCAACAATGAGTTTTGCGTGAAAGCCCCTGTTATTCCGGATGACTCTGTGATCACACTCTCCATGGCCAATGTGAGTAAAACATTTTAAAAGGTTAACACTCGCAAGGCCACCGGTCCATACAGAATACCAGGGCGCATTCTTAAAGCATGCACAGACCAGCTGGCAAGTGTCTTCACAGACATTTTCAATCTCTCCTTGTCCCTGTCTATAATCCCAACATGTGTGAATACGCTCTTTATGGCTGATGTGAGTAAAAACTTAAAAAGGTTAACACTCATGAACCGCCGGGCCAGTTGGAATACCAGGGTGCATTCTTAAAGCATGTGCAGACCAGCTGGCAAGTGTCTTCACAGATATTTTCAATCTCTCCCAGTCTGTAATCCCAACATGTTTCAAGTTTACCACCATTGTCCCTGTTCCCAAGAACTTCAAGGTAACCTGTTAAAATAACTATTGCCCTGTAGCACTCACATGGTGATGATAGGCAACAAACAACACCTCCACCAAGTTTACCATGAACATGACTCCAATCCCATCATCAACCTTGCCGACTACAAAATGGTGGTAGGCCTGCGTCACCGGCGGCGATGAGACAGCCTACAGGGAGGATGTCAGAGACTTAGCAGTGTGGTGCCAGGACAACAACCTCTCCCTAAATGTCAATAAGACCAAGGAGCTGATCGTGGACTACAGGAGGAGAGAGCACGCCCTCATCCACATCAGCAGGGCTGTAGTGGAGTGGGTCAAAAGCTTCAAATTCCTTGGCATCCACATCCCTAAAGACTTAACATGGTCCCCACACACCCGCATAGTCGCGAAGAGGGCCCGACAGCACCTCTTCCCCCTCAGGAGGATGAAAAGATTTGACATGGGGTCTCGAAGCCTCAAAAGGTACTACAGCTGCACCATCGAGAGCATCTTGACTGGCTGCGTCACTGCTTGGTATGGCAAATTCCCCTCCTTCGACCACAAAGTGCTACAGAGGTTGGTGCAGACAGCCCAGTACATCCCTGGGGCTGAGCTCCCTGTCATTTAGGACCTCTACTGGTACTTGTACTCCCTGTATTTAGCTCCATTCTTGTATTTCATTGCTCTTGTGTTACTATTTTAATATTATTATTTTTTTTTTTACTCTGCATCGTTGGGAAGGGCTCGTAAGCAAGCATTCACGGTAAAGTCTAAACCCGTTTGGCGCGAATGACAAATACAATTTTACTTAATTTGATACCGTTTGAGTCCCTGCCCATCTTCCGAAAACTTCTGAAACCCTACATTGCAGTCTTACCCCCCAGTATTTTTGTCACAAAAACTGTTGCATTAAATTGCAAATATAGCTACTCTGGTCTTGGCACATGCCTTCTAGCCAACAGCTCACAGATACAGTGCCGATAGGCTGGTCTACATGATGAGATTATTATTGATAAGAGCATTCAAGCATCATGTCACCAGAATAAGACCCTCAATATTTATTGGAAAGGAGCGTCAGGCTCATAGTGTGCACTTTCAACACCCGGTGAAGTTCATCGTAATGTATTTCATCTGTAGCCTAATAATCTGAATAGTTTCCCAAGTCATAGTGAGAGGACCACACACCATATCTATCAGGAATCAAGGTAAGACCCAGATGCAGACTGTCGAAGTAACAATGTTTATTATAGCAACAGGGGCAGGCAACGACAAGTCAAGGCAGGCAGGGGTCGTTAATCCAGAGTATAGGGGCAAAGGTACAGGACGGCAGGCAGGCTCAGGGTCAAGCAGAAGTTGGTAATCCAGAGGTAGGGCAAAGGTACAGGACGGCAGGCGGGTTCAGGGTCAGGGTCAAGACAGGTAGAGTAGTCGGGTAGGTGGGCTCAGAGACCGGCAAGGGTCAAAACCAGGGGGGGCGAGAAAAGGAGAGACTGGGAAAAAGCAGGAGCTGGGGGAAAATCTGGTTGACTCGACAAACAAGACGAACTGGCAACGGACAAACAGAGAACACATATATAAATACACAGGGGATAATGGGGAAGATGGGTGACACCTGGAGGGGGGGTGGAGACAATCACAAGGAAAGGTGAAACAGATCAGGATGTGACAATATCATCTGTGTCTCCATGTTTGCTTTGATATGATGGTTATTAGATCAGTATTTGTGCATAAAGCTGTTTCCACCGCCATTTCTCGCATAAATAATTTTTCGAACACAAAAAGATCCCACCATGTCGAATTAACACATTATGTGTCTGCATTTATAAAATTCTACCGAAACTTCCTATTTCCATCACAGCTGTCATGATTTTTTAAAATAAATTGTCAGGTTTTGGCCAAGACTGTTCGGGTTTTGGTCACTAGATGTCCCCATTGCACCTTTTTTGTACCTTTTGTTTTTCTTGCTCTAATTATTGTTTGCACCTGTAGGTTATTCCCTTGTTAGTATTTAAACCCTGTGTGTTCCTCAGTTCCTTGCTCAGTGTTTGTAAGTTAGCACCCAGCCCCAGCCCAAGCCTTGTTTTATACAGATATGTCTCTTGTTGGATTTTCCAGAGGTTCTCTGGTTAAGTTCTTGTGTATTATTTGAGTAGTCTTTTGAGGTTTGTTTTTCCCTGCTGTTTTTTTACCACTTTGTGGAGTTTCTTTTGTATTTTGGAGGATTTCCATTTTGTGCCTCTTGGCTTTATTTTTGGACATTGTGGATTTAGTTTCTTTGCCTGAAGATTTTGTTCTTTTATTAAACCACCATCTCTAGTACTGCTGTGTCTGCCTCATCTTCTGGGTTCTGACGATTATTAGTGACTGTTTCTCGCACCGGGTCCTGACATAAATAGTATGACAGCAAAAAAACTGATTGGCCCTCTGATTGGACCAATTAACACAGGTTGGGTGAGCTAGTGCAGTGAGAAGGTTTGAGGGTTGCGAGTGTGAAACTGAATGGGGGGGAAAAATATATATTCATACACAGTTTAATAGGCTACATATAGCCTACCATTTGTATTTTATATGTATCTTTGCTTATTTGATCTGGTCACTAACATAGGCCTACAGCATTGCACCAAAATCTTGTTTCAAAAGTAAGAACCAAAAGGTTGCGCTTCTTGACTGTTGGCCAATGACCAGTCATCAGCATTGGGGCGCAAAGGCAGGCGCACATATCCAGATTAGTGACCAGAAAACGTTGTTCAATTTTCTCTGGTTTTACATAGCAAAAACAGAATAGTCTCCCTACATTAATATTATCTATATAAATACTATTTAGCGATCTGCTTTAGATATCTTTGCCACAACAATAAGCTACCTGGTGATGATTGAATTTATCATTTTCATATTTGTGCACGGGGTTCGCAAGCTTTGAACCACGTCTTATTGGTGGTCATGGGAGAAAGCATCTGATTTGCTGTACAGCTATAGGATTGGGTTCAGCGCAAACGTCAAATTGTAGCGAGAGATGACTATCATAAATGAATATGCAACTGCAGCTCCAAAAATGGTTTGGTGATCAAGAATATGAACCGTTTGCTTTGCATGCTCACCAGCAATGGGGCATCAAGCAACATTTACTAGCATAGGCATACTGGTCTTTTGGTATGTCAAAATTGCTTGAAATTGATCATTTGCTTATCAAACAAGTCATTGCCTGTAAGGCCAAAGGGGCAGCCATCCTTATCAGAAAAGGCACCCAGTTTGTCTCCTCCAAAGTAATTTCAGATACTAATGGCTGATGTGTTATAGTGATGGGGAAATTGTTTAGCACACAGGTTGTTCTGACTAACCTCTATGGTCCTAATTGGGATGACACTCAATTTTTCTCTGACCTCATTGCAACACTTCCCGACCTTATCATTTGATCATCATTTGATACTGGGCGGAGATTTCAATTGTGTATAACATCCAAGTCTAGACAGATCCAGACCGAAGCTCAACAATGTCATTTCTAAATCAGGTTCAACTCATTTCTAGAATCCTATAATTTGTCTGATCCATAGAGGAGGAGCTATCCCACTGCTAAACAATACTCATTTTTTTCTCCAGTCCACCAATCATACTCTAGGGTTGACTTTTTCCTGCCGGACAATAGAATTCTTCCTTTTGTAACTAATAGCCAATATCACATCCTCTTTATCTCAGACCATAGCCCTGTCCAGCTAGATATCTGTTTTCCGGACAGTACCGTGTCACAACGACTTGACCCACTACTACTATCCTGTAGTGCCTTTAAAAAATACATATCAACTCACATTGATGTCTTTTTACAGATCACCCCTGACGTGTCTCACTCTACTGTGTGGGAGTCGTTAACAGCATATCTAAGAGACAAATGATTTTATACACAGCGTATGACAACAAACAGCACACTAAATGCTTATCGGCTCTATCTCAACTCATTCTAGGTGTGTGTGTGTGTGTGTGTGTGTGTGTGTGTGTGTGTGTGTGTGTGTGTGTGTGTGTGTGTGTGTGTGTGTGTGTGTGTGTGTGTGTGTGTGTGTGTGTGTGTGAGTGAGAGAGTACGAGCAAGCTTGTTTTTGTGCTAGCGGTTAAACTTGCACTTTTATTCAGGGGTGCCATGTTTCATGACTGCACTGTATGTTATCTATTGTTTGCACAGAGCTTCCCATTTGACACACATACACACGTCACTGCCCTCCCCCCTGCTCTACAAACAGTATTGCGCTTGACTGTGACCTACAGCAGTAAGTACATGGTGGATCCACAGTGGTCTCTAGCATTCCCACCCTCCAGTGTTTGTTTGCAGGCCCCCCCACCTATCTCCCTTACATCACAAGACTTGCGCCTCTCATCGCTCAGTGATTAGACTTAGTGACGGACAGAGAACAGAGCTGAGGCTTTCCCTCCTCATATCCCTCTCTTTGTTTCTCAGTTTCTAAGTGTGTTTCTCTTTCTCTGTCTTTCTGTCTTTTTCTCTCCCCCTCTCTGTATCTCCCTCTCTCCCTCTTTATAGTCCCCCTTTTGACCTCCTCTCCCTCCTCTCCAACCCCTGCATACAGGGAATGTCCTCTGGAATCCAGAGGACATTTTGCACAAAAAGAAACGTCTTTTTTTCAGGACCATGTCTTTCAAAGATCATTTGTAAAAATCCAAATAACTTCACAGATCTTCATTGTAAAGGGTTTCAACACTGTTTTCCATGCTTGTTGAATTAACCAGAAACAATTAATGAACATGCACCTGTGGAACAGTCGTTAAGACACTAACAGCTTACAGACGGTAGGCAATTAAGGTCACAGTTATGAAAACTTAGGACACTAAAGAGGCCTTTCTACTGACTCTGAAAAACACCAAAAGAAAGATGCCCAGGGTCCCTGCTCATCTGTTTGAACGTGCCTTATGCATGCCGCAAGGAGGCAAGAGGACTGCAGATGTGGCCAGGGCAATAAATTGCAATGTCCGTACTGTGAGACGCCTAAGACAGTGCTACAGGGAGACAGGACGGACAGCTGATTGTCCTCACAGTGGCAGACCACGTGTAACACCTGCACAGGATCGGTACATCCGAACATCACACCTGTGGGACAGGTACAGGATGGCAACAACAACTGCCCGAGTTACACCAGGAACGCACAATCCCTCCATCAGTGCTCAGACTGTCCGCAATAGGCTGAGAGAGGCTGGGCTTGTAGGCTTGTTGTAAGGCAGGTCCTCACCAGACATCACCGGCAACAATGTTGCCTATGGGCACAAACCCACAGTCGCTGGACCAGACAGGTGAGAGGACGTTTCTTTTTTTGCTGAGTTTATATTTAATGTACTATGTTTATGTTTAGACTAGAGAGCTGATGATGTTTAGTGGGGAGCCACAGTTCTATACTATATCATTGAGAGGTTTGCGGTCTCAACTCCACATACACTTGATAGCCATATGAGTCGTTCCACCAATTTTGAGAAGTTTTAATTTCACCTCATTTGAACATTCTTTCAAAAAGACCACATGTTCATAAAAAACACCTTTCCCATCTCAAGAGGTTAAATAATGAAAGGTCTGTAGTAAGTGCTTATTGAAGACATGGTCCGGTGACTAAGAAAGTACTAAAAACCTCCCAGTTTGGGCTGGATGTGTCACTGTGAAGTTCATTCATGCATAAATTATGAGCAGCGACTGTTTTTTTGAAGCTGTGCCTCTCCATTTTCCAATTTTAGTCCTTTAGCAGACACTCGTATCCAGTGCAACTAGGGTTAAGTGCCTTGCTCAAGGGCACATCAACACGTTTTTTACCTAGTCGGCTCGGGGATTCAAACCAGCAACCTTTTCGTTTACTGCCCCAACACGCTTAACCGCTAGGCTACCTGCCACCCATTCCCTACAATTCCCTCCACGTGGGCCAGCCCCCTAACAATTACAGTTCTAGCCAATGAGCTTCAGCCTCTGACATTTGAGTGACAGCTAGTCCCAATGACTCAGTGGACACAGCAGAGAGAGAGAGAGAGCAATATCTGCACATGTCGGACGTAGTACGCAATTTTGAGCAATGGCATCGTGCACATACCTGCACATGTGTGACGTAGTATGCAATTTTCGAAACCACTTTTGGCTTGTGAGTGCTATGCAAAAGTATACAAAAGTACCGGAGAATGTCTTTAATAAGTGTCTAATAAAGTAACAGGGTTGACTAACAGGGTTGATGATTTTCCCTTGAGACAGGGGAAATGGAAGCTTACTGTGTGTAACAGGGTTGATGATTTTCCCTTGAGACAGGGGAAATGGAAGCTTACTGTGTGTAACAGGGTTGATGATTTTCCCTTGAGACAGGGGAAATGGAAGCTTACTGTGTGTAACAGGGTTGATGATTTTCCCTTGTGACAGGGGAAATGGAAGCTTACTGTGTGTAACAGGGTTGATGATTTTCCCTTGTGACAGGGGAAATGGAAGCTTACTGTGTGTAACAGGGTTGATGATTTTCCCTTGTGACAGGGGAAATGGAAGCTTACTGTGTGTAACAGGGTTGATGATTTTCCCTTGTGACAGGGGAAATGGAAGCTTACTGTGTGTAACAGGGTTGATGATTTTCCCTTGTGACAGGGGAAATGGAAGCTTACTGTGTGTAACAGGGTTGATGATTTTCCCTTGTGACAGGGGAAATGGAAGCTTACTGTGTGTAACAGGGTTGATGATTTTCCCTTGTGACAGGGGAAATGGAAGCTTACTGTGTGTAACAGGGTTGATGATTTTCCCTTGTGACAGGGGAAATGGAAGCTTACTGTGTGTAACAGGGAGTGGCAATTGAATGCAAGAAAATATTTGATTGTATAAAAATTGGGTAGCAGGGTTGAAGTGTTGTGCTTACCAGCTCAGTTTTCCACCACAAAACATCAGAAAATGTCCAAAATGAGTAGAACCAGCTCACATGCTTTAACTCTATGATTTTACTATCAAATGATACATCTTAAATAATACAAATAATAATATTTTCAACAATAATAACAATAATCTTCAGAAATGACTTTGTCAAAGTAACAAATAACTAGGGCTTTACAATGATGCTGTAACCTGGAGACATTTCGGGATTAAGTGGGTTAAAATCTTCCCAGAAGTGACACAGGGTTGACAAAGGGACATGACTATATTAAAGGGCACTTCATTTATTATAACAGGCATTTAAAATTCAATATTGGTGAACAAGTTCTACTTAAAATATCAAAGCGACGCAAAAGGATCTCATTTCGTGGGAGACCCACATAAAATATAATATTTTTAATAAAAATTCTATTTTCCAGATGTGAGTCTTGGAGACACATTGGAGAGAGAGTGACGTGAAACTAAACATTCCACTTATCCCACTCTAGAAATTGATATTGAATTACTATACATTTCTCATATTCATTTACACTCCTCATTTTGACCATTCAATTAATTTCCCTTAGGAATCAAGGCCAATGTAATCGAATCCTATAGTATAATTTATGTGGCTCTATTACCTGTGTGCATAGATTAGTCCGTTGAAAAACTATATTACACTTGTATACTAGAAAATGCAATGATATTATATAACATCAAAAGACAATAAATACCTCAATGCATCCAAGTCTGATACTGGTTATGATAATGTTACCTGCTAATTTCACAAAACATCAAAAGGTGTGATTCTCTATCTGGGAGGAGTGTCATATTACAACATTATGACAGTGATATGGATTATTCAACAAGTGGAACATTAGCTCATCTAATCTCTCATGGACAGACTAATTTCGAAATATTTTAGTTCTGGACAGAACCTGGGTTAACCGAGATTAGCTCATCTCTGATCCCATAGTACCACCAGGGTCCCCATACAACCAAGTCCTCCACAGCTGGTACAAAGGCCTGCAGGAATATGACAGCACAAACGAACTGTGTCTAACGTGACTTCTCCTATTGAGTTTCCAGTTTCCACATCATGCTAACAGTGAACCCTAACATCCACGGGAACAATTGTCTTCTCAGGGGACTTAGTCCCTGGCAAAACTCTTCTTCTCAGCCTTCTTAGATACTCGTCTCACCACTAATATTAGGCTAGTGTAGATTATGACTATGAGAAACGGAAGGGCTGTGATGGTGAGAGAAAAATAGTAGTAGAAGGGTGCGATGGTGAGAGGTCACACCCTAGTACACATGATTTCATCTACGGCTAAGCAGGCATTAAACGTGACTTGTTTCATGGAACCTATGCGTAATAATAGGAAATGTTGATACCAAATGTGTCTCTATCCTAGGGTTGATGTAATACATTTATTTTTGGTCATTTTGTAATAATCCTAGACCTCATGGAGATACAGTCAGTATATGAGGTCAGCTCTCTCTTTGTGGTCATGAGAAGAAAAAAACGGCCCAACATCAGTCACTGTAGTCGTGCAATCCCGACCGTTAGAGTGAAGCGAGAGGAAGCTTGAGGCAGCCAAGATAATGTTTTTCTCTGTATGGTTTCCTATCATAGCTGACATTGGCCATGTCACAGTGATGCTTGAGTAGTGGTGGTTATGCCTTAAACGTTAGTATCCCTTTTATTCTCAGTAATGCCACAGTTCTAACCTGTCATTCAATCCCTCATATCACTCACCAGCATACTCCACATAACTCCGTTTCACCAAACAAAGTGATATGATAAGATTCAACTGCAACCTGAAGATCAGGGATCATAAGATGTATTGAATCACATTGGGTTAAAGAGAGATGGCCAACTCATAGAGCAAAGAGTCTGAAGATTACACAGTGAAATTGTTTGGAATGCCTAGACAATCTATTTAATAGATCTGTTGTTCTCTCCTTCTGTTCATTCTGCAGGCAGATATTATGTTATACTGACTGAGAGAGAAAGAGAGAAAGAGAGAGAGAGAGATGGGTGGTTGGGGTGAAGGAGTGAGGAGAGGGGGGAGATGCTAGCCGACTGTGCTGAATCAGAGTGTGGGATGATTCTAGAATTTATTTTCATTCACTGTTGTTTATTTATTTGTCTGTCTCTAAGGAGACAACAGGAAATGGGGTAGTTATAGAAAGATAAGGGAAAGAGGCCGTCAGGCAGCCAAAGCAGAGCAGTTCCTCACACCACCGCGAACTGATTCTGATCATAAATGATCACATTATCTTTATAAGCAGCACAAACACCTCGCAAATTAGCATATTTTAGCAGTAGCACTCTTTGTTTTTGTTTCCGAATGGTACTCTATTCCCTATGTAGTAGACTACTCTAGTCAAAAGTAGTGCACTATGTAGAAAAAAGGGTGCCATTTCAGACACAGACTCCATTGTCAACACCTCGTGCTTTGTTTGTCTAAGAATGTAATGTAAACCTGATGACAAGACTACCATACTAGAGCATGAGGTTAAACTAATAGATACACAAACACACTTCATCGTGTATCCCTCTCTCTCTCTCTCTCTCTAACCATCCCCCTCTCTGCCTCCTCCCAGCACATTCTGTTTCTCTGACTACACACGCAACATTCTCCTAACCTCCTCACACACACATGCTCAGAAAATGTGCTGACTCATATCATGCCACTGTTTCCTATGCGTGCCATTTTACCCGAAGAAACACCATGTGCCGTCACTAATCCCCTCTATGTAAACCTGCTTAATCTTTGCATCTCCATTAGGTGTGCTTTCATGCACATGCATATATGTGCATATACACGTGTGTTTGTACGTGCATGTGTGTACATTTGAGAGAGACTGCATCTCAATGTCTTTAAATAGCAGGACTTAGCGGTCAATTGTGACACATCTGGGCTGTGTCAGACAGAGGGCAGGAGCGGGGCAGAGCGGGGGCGGGGGGGGGGCGGTGAGGGTGGGGGGGCGGTGAGGGTGGGTGGGAAGCTGTTGAACTAACTCTAAGGGCCAACAGAGATGAGCACTTCACACTGATGCCAGCCCAGGACACTGGAAGTAACCTAACCCTCGTCTGACCAACACCCAATAGCAGCTTTCCCAGTGGTTCCCCTTTGTCCCTGGGTACTCCTGACCTCCAAGGAAGGAATCCCACCTGGAACCTTTTGCTTTGCTGTCCGTCAATTGCCAATCCACTGTAAGTCTGATGAGTTCTTTCCCGGGTAACTACGTATCTTTCTTTTTCTGCTCTCTGCACCTACAAGTAACTGAATGGGCTCTATTTGAACATACATAACACAATGGAAGCATCCCGGAGTCACTTCTTCTTGCTTCTTCACGTTGAGACTGGTGTTTTGCGGGTACTATTTAATGAAGCTGCCAGTTGAACACTTGTGAGGCGTCTGTTTCTCAAACTAGACACTCTAATGTACTTGTCCTCTTGCTCAGTTGTGCACCGGGGCCTCCCACTCCTCTTTCTATTCTGGTTAGAGACAGTTTGCACTGTTCTGTGAAGGGAGTAATACACAGCGTTGTACGAGATCTTCAGTTTCTTGGCAATTTCTTGCATGGAATAGCCTTCATTTCTCAGAACAAGAATAGATTGACGAGTTTCAGAAGAAAGTTATTTGTTTCTAACCATTTTGTGCCTGTCCTCGAACCCACAAATGCTGATGCTCCAGATACTCAACTAGTCTACAGAAGGCCAGTTTTATTGCTTCTTTTATCAATACAACAGTTTTCAGCTTTGCTGACATAATTGCAAAATGGTTTTCTAATGATCAATTAGCCTTTTAAAATGATACACTTGGATTAGCAAACACAACGTGCCATTGGAACACAGGAGTGATGGTTGCTGATAATGGGCCTCTACGCCTATGTAGATATTCCATTTAAAAAATCTGCCGTTTCCAGCTTCAATAGTCATTTACAACATTAACAATGTCTACACTGAATTTCTGATCAATTTGATGTTATTTTAATGGACAAAAAAAATTGCTTTTCTTTCAAAAACAAGGACATTTCTAAGTGACCCCAAACTTTTGAACGGTAGTGTATCTTTACTAAATACTTTAACTTGAACCCATTTGCAGTCCACGTTCTAAGTAAATGCATGGCTTCAATAGCATTCACACTGATATAGGGGCTTGGCCTACTGTACATTGCATTATGGCTATAACATTGTCAATAAACAAGATTAAATTCATTATTGATAAGGCCTAATAAGTGAACGAATAATTCTAATCAAATTCTAAACAAAATAACTTGTTTTAAATAGACTATGTCACACTTACAGGTACCATCATTTCTCACTGTGGGCATATAATATTAAAACAATGCAGACTATGGAGAGTTTTATACACATCCAAACTGTTCACACTAGCCAGACAAAGATCCAATATAAAGAGAAAGGTAGCATGTCAACTAACCGTTATATTGCTCCCAAATAGGCCTATGTTTTATGAGCATAATCGCAACCATTTTACAGATTAGATAGCATTCCTACATCTCCAAGAAGTTATATTGCAATCACGCCACGGACGTTGTCACCATGAAACCAGGAAGGTTAACCATTCTGTTAGGTTGTAATAAAATGAAACAAAACATAAGCCTACAAATAATAATACATAAATCAATGTAAAATGTAATGACATCATAATATCGCCAGGATAAAAAAGACACAAATTGCTGTTGAACCACCCTTCGTTATAGTAGGCCTAAGGGAGGGCTTGGCTTTTGGACATATAAAACGGGAAACAAGCAATTTTACAGGTTACAGATCAACTTCTCAATTCAAAAGTTCAATGGTATTCACCGAGGTTCAATGATATATCTCTCATTGCATGATGGGCATGGGCACGTAGCCTACATCACTTTACGCACGTCCAAAACGGGACTTGCGTGGCTAAAATAAGGCGGACCTGCTTACAATGCATAGATAAAAAGGAAATGCCAGCTCACTGTTTTATTTGATATAAGACAGGTAAATTGCCGAACCTGGCGTTAGGGGTGGGAAATGTTCATTGCGCAAGGTTTTACATGACGAAATTGCAAACTAATGTGCGTTTGACGGTAGTGCCGCCTTAACACCAGCCAAAAATAGAGCCCAATTTCCTCATACTTTTTTGCTACAATATGGAATGAGTATTATGTTGTTTGTTTGTCTTGAAGTCGTGATGACATTTGATTAAATTTCCTCAAGAATGTTTTCGTAAAATAACACCATATTTCCCATATCAAGGATACACTGATAACAGCGTGTTTCTCCTCTCCTTCAGGTCTCAGTGGTTCTGAAAATGTTCAATTCTCATTTTGATTTAGCTTAGGTATTTTCTTAGGCTTTCAAGTGCTTCGATTTTTGACATTAAGAATGAGGTGCTGATTCACTTGGAAAAGGGAAGACAGAGCTCCTACCATATGGTTGTTTGCAGCCACTGATAAGATACAGAAATAAAAAGGCTGTGATAGTCATTCACTTAAACTTTCTCCAAACAGTGCAAGTTTTGTGGCCTATTTCTGAACATATGTCTTCTTTGTAATGCAGAGATAAATCACTGTGTTAGCTAGTTAGTGACGGAGATGCAACGTTAGACACTGGTCAGATCCTGACCAGTTGACTGTCTCTTCCAGCTGGGTTGGCTCTGGGTCTCTGCTAAACAAATAGTTTAAATGTAACACTCCCGTGCGGTAGGAACATCCACCCACCAACACACCCACTAACTCTTGTCAGTCTTTTACAAACATTGGCATATATGGGGCTAGGAGGGTGTGCTAGCTTTTCATTTCAAGCAGTAGTGAGCTACTCCTCTAGCCTGGTCCCAGATCTGTATGTGCTGTTTGGCAAGGCATTGACTATAGCAGTTGAATATGCAGAATAAACAGATCTGTGGCCATCCTTGTACTTCTCAGCACCTCTGGGGCAGTATGCTGTCTCTATATCACTGCCAAGAACTGCCATTGTATACCGACTACTACATAAATACATGGAATAAAGTGTAATAGGTGTCCGTGTCATCTTGATACACATCTACTGTCCTACAAAAGTACATTGACTGGTTTACAAGGAGCTATGGGATTGTTTTGAGATGAAGACAAAATGGAGGAGTTTTGCAATACTCACGTGCTGTGAGGTCAATCAATGAACTGAGTTGAAGCTCTGTTTATCAGAAGTTTGTTCATTGAAGCACACAGAACGTAATAACATTACATTGTTTGACAATGTTTTACTAAGGGTGGGCAAACATTTCTATTGGGCATCATCCCTTGACAATAAGATACATTAAGATGTGAATGTTTATCTCTCACCAACACTTAACTGATACTTTTTCATCTGCTAAACTTGCTTTCAGCCAAGACGCCTCCACCATTATCCAGAGAGAGGTTTGAGTGTGTGTGTGTGTGTGTATATATATGTCTGCTGACATGTGTTATCTAAGTCCTGTGGGCCTGGAGAGCTGCTCTACTAGCCTACTGAGTGTGTGTTAAGTGTCTGTCTGTCTGTCTGTCTGTCTGTCTGTCTGTCTGTCTGTCTGTCTGTCTGTCTGTCTGTCCCATGCTGTGAGTGTGACATCCACCCAACACACCCTGTATTCAGCATCCAGGGCTAAAACACTATGCTGGAGTATTCTTCCTTATAGGCATAATGACTGACTGTTGAGTGCAGCAGTGTGTGTATCTAATGAGCCTAATCTGGACCACAAAGACCCTTACACTGTATAATTTATAGAATATGTCTTTCACTCTGCAGAATTCAGTCTCTTTCACTCAGGATGTGGAGTTCAGTCTCTCTCACTGAGAGTGAAGCAGCATTGACTGACAGTATCTATACAGCAGGTCTCCGTGCTGTAGTGTGCTACAGGTTGTTTACGTTAGAGGGAAAGTTCAAGACACGTCTTCATACTTACAGAGAATGTTTGGGACGGTTTCTCCAAAGTACTCCTGCTGAATGGAGAATCTCCATTGAAAGTACTTTTCAGTCCAGGAAATGTAGTATAATCTGTGTCCAGGAATCAGGGTCCTAAAGTTTTGTTTTGACTCATCACTGCTCTTCACACTTAAAAGACGCTGTCTGAATTCCAATCATTGTAGTCATTGCAACATGGCTTTATTACCATGGCTTTATTACCCTGTTATCTGTATCTGCACCTGTAAAAAGGAGTAGAATCCATCCCTATGGAGGTTGGAACCCCCTGACACTCCCACACTCCTAGTTGTATGAGTCAGGTCAAACAGAAGATAGAGGATAGCCCCATATCCTGTCAGTGTCCTAAATGGCACCCTAATCCCTACATTGTGCATTACTTTTGACCGGAGGCCTATGGGCTCCCAGCTGAATGAGTCATGTTAAACAGAGGATAGAGGATAGTCCTAGATCCTATCTCTCCTATCCAGCAGGCCTACGTCCCATAGGCGCTGCGGCTGGGGCATACCCACCCGTCCACACTTTCACACATGCAGTGTGATGGGGTGAGTCACTCATTGGGCAGACCACACTGTATGCTATGGCTAGTATCCAGCGGGAGGGAGGGACTCCCACCCTTGGAACCAACAATGTTTGTGTACCTCATTGCCCAGACAACACTGCAGCAGGATGAATGAATGACTGACTGGAGGGAGACACCTCAGTATTTATTCAGTTTGGAGCACGTCCAACATACCTTATTCTATACAGCATACTGTACATGGTACAGCCACCCTGACCCCCTCTCAGTTTCAACATGAGAGAAATTATCATGTCTTAGGAATTCTATCCAGAGAGATTAATAAATGCATGTGTTGTTCGTGGTATTCAGGATAAACAAACAATGTGTCATGAAATCACTTATTTTAAAGTACACAAAGTGAGTAACTTACAAGCGGCTTTCCTGCTGCGTAAATAGGCACCGAGTCTTCTAAGGATATCAGGAATCCTAGCCGTCGGGCACTCCCTGACGTAGCGACGCGCCGATGGGCGTTGTTCTTCCATAATGAGATACTTTATAACTGCAGCGCTGCCACTGACGTCAATCTAGCCAGAAGGACTTGTGACCGGTGGACTACAGTTTTTGGACTCTTTGGGAAACGTGATTTTTGCGATTTTCGGCTGAAAACCATTTTTGTGAAATTATAGTCACTCCGCAGTCGCAATAAGTAAGTTGACTTTTCTTCCAATTGTGGTTATTTATTCGCTAGATTAATGCGCATGGAATATGTGGTACGCACTGAACACCAACACCAAGCGGGCTTTCAGGGGAGCGGCGTGGTTTATTTTTCTAGTATCTTTAACACCCATAACGTGGTTGACAGATGGTTGTCTTTATTTTACTTATCGACTATCAGTGTGTCGACATACAATAGCTTTTTCCGTTATATTATGTGACATTTTAAATTTTTGCTAGATAGTTGGAGTAGAAGTATTTGTTTATAATTCATGCGCACTTATTGATAATATGGATGCAACCAATACAAACATTGTCTCTACTGACTGAATCTGCGGTGTTGTGTGAAAGGTGGTCTGTTCTTATCTAGACTGCCTTTTTTTTAATACATTTTTAGTAAGGACAGGCCACACTAAAAATAGTGTAGGTAGTATGCACATATCTTCAGCTTATTACAAGTTGAATATAAGGAGGACATTAACATTGTCTCTTTTAGAACTCTGCTGATAGACATTCCACGGTGCTGATAAAGTTTTGGGGTAGGCGCTGTTCTGAGTTCAGAACGGGTACTGCAAATCCTGCAGTGACACACCCATGTCCCAGTCCCACAGAACTGGAGAGAGACTGAGACATTCACAAACTAACGGTGTCCCTTCCTTTTATCATTTAGCTTCTTCTGGCAAGATGCTGCTCCTTCTACTGGGAATTGTCACCCTGCACGCCGCAGCCCTAGTCCTCCTGTTTGTGTCAACGATTGTCAGCGTAAGTAAACCATCGTTATCAATGAATGATCTGATAAAGCAACGTATTATTGATATCTCATTTATGATAATCATTCCAAACAGATTTTTTTTTTTTATACATTTAAAAATCAGTAGTTTGTTTTAAAGCATTGACATATCTGCTATCTGTAAAGGTGTTTTCTATCAGGCTGCAGTGTTCTCTTGATAATAGCAATACTGTGTTTATCTTCTAGGCCTGGACAACAGGGTCCACTAGCAGCTCAGACCTCTGGAATAACTGCTCTACAACCAATGGAGGATACCACTGTGACCCAGCCTACACTGGAGGTAGGATGCAGTACAGACTGACTTTGTACATCTGTGGCTTGCTTTTTTTCCATTCTGCATGATGCTGATGATGCCTCCTCTTGTCCAATAGTAAACTTATTTTGAAAGAATATACTGTAGACATGTATTTCTTGACCCTGTAAATTGAGTAGTCTGTTTGTGCATTTGACATCAAGCTGTGTGTCGATTCTTCTGAGGTGTGTCTTGAGAATAAGTTAAGCACTGTTGGTTGACTGAAAGATCAGTAGACAGTAAGACATGGGAAGACCTGAACTGTGATTAACTATAACTGGCTTAATCCCTGAAAGCCCACCCATTCATTCTCTAGTTTACTGTGCCCCTGAAGGGCGTGTCAGGCGCCACTGTGACTCTACTGCCATCAAGGGGTGAAGATGTGAACCTAGAGTTTGCCCTGTTCATAAGCTCTCCTCTGTATAAATAGTCATGGTGTGATGTCCATATTCAGGCTGCATGTTTGGGAGGCCGTAGTGGTGGGATGAAGGTTTAGGGTGGGACTTTGTAGGACATTTCAAGTGTTAGATCTGGGGAGAGGTGTGTGTGTGTGGCAGACAGGGAGGCCTTGGACCACTCCATGTAGGACAGAGTGCGCTGACAACCCTGGTCACGCCCATGTATCAGATTGTGTGTACAGCGAGATCATTAACAAAACGAGAGATCTAGCAGCTGTGTTTGTCTGAGACAGATTTAGACCAAAGCCAACAGTGGTTGGAGGGTAAGACTGCAACTAGACCATATTAAATGAGAAGTTATGAATGTACATTATATGACCAAAAGTATGTTAACACCTGTTTGTCAAACACCTCATTCCAAAATCATGGGCATTAATATGCTGTATGGACCTCTCTTTGTGCATTGTCATGAAACAGGAAAGGGCCTTTCCCAAACTGTTGCCACAAAGTTGGAAGTTCAGAATCGACTAGAATGTCATTGTATGCTGCAGCTTTACGATTTCCCTTCATTGGAACTAAGGGGCCTAGCCCGAACCATGAAAAATAGCCCCAGACCTTTATTCCTCCTCCACCAAACTTTACAGTTGGCACAATGCGTTCGGGTAGGTAGTGTTCTCCTGGTATCCGCCAAACCCAGATTTGTCCGTCGGACTGCCAGATGGTGAAGCGTGATTCATCACTCCAGAGAGCATGTTTCCACTGCTCCAGAGTCCAATGGTGGCGAGCTTTACCCCACTCCAGCTGATGCTTGGCATGGTGATCTTAGGCTTGTGTGCGGCTGTTCTGCCATGGAAACCCATTTCATAAAGCTCTCGACGAACAGTTATTGTGCTGACGTTGCTTCCAGAGGCAGTTTGGAACTCGATAGTAAGTGTTGCAACTGAGGACAGAAGATTTTTTACACGCTACTTGTAATAACAGCACTTACATTTGACCGGGTCAGCTCTAGCAGGGCAGAAATTTTCCTGTGCCATATTGAAAGTCACTGAGCTCTTCAGTAGGGCCATTCTACTGGCAATGTTTGTCTATGGAGATTGCATGGTTGTGTGCTCAATTTTTATACACCTGTCAGCAACGTGTGTGTCTGAAATAGCCAAATCCACTAATTTGAAGACGTGTCCACATACTTTTGTGTGTGCATTTGCAATAGAATATCTTACAATTTCCAGAAACATGATTCTAGAGGCACTGTAATACTATAGAACTTGTGTTCAATTGCCTTAGAGACCCAGTACCACAGTGCTAACTGCAGTAGCCTCGAGCCCACCAGGCCGTAGCTAGCTGCCTGGTGATGTCATGTGTCTAGAATGTGCGGGTGGGTCTTGGGCCCCGGTGTGTGTTGTCAATGAGACAGGCAGTAGAGCCAACAGCAGGCTGTCTTTCTCTCTCCCCCTCTGCCAGGTGGATTCATGGAACAGCTTGCTTGTTTGATTTGCTTTCATTACACCACTGATTGACATACTGTGTTTGTGTAAGGAGGCACGTGTGTTTGTGTTCTGTGAGGAGGGAGGGATCAAGGGGAAGATAGTGGAGTCTGTACTCAAGTGCACAGGGCCCGGCCCAGTCAATCAGTAGTGCTCAAAGGCCCCTGGAGTGCTTTACTGAGCAATCAGTACATCTGGCATGCCTGGACTGGGAGAGATAAACATGAGGACAGAGCATACTGAGTAACATGAGGCTCAGTATACTGAGAGGGCGGGATGGTGGTGGAGGCACGACTGAAGGTCACACCCACTGGGTGGCCTTTTATTTTTAATTTTGCTATTAGGAGTTAAGTTATGTAGTTATGCGTAGTTCATATTCCTCATGTGGATTGGTTTGTTTTGTCCATCTTGTTTGCACTTGACCTGCCTTTGCCCCTGAAATGGGAATCCAGTCTTAGTTTGTATCACAAATTAGAGTTGAGCAAAGTCCACACTAGGGATGCGCCTTCCTGTATGTTAGTTATTACATGGACACGCAACAGCTGGTATGATCTCTACTGTAGCCACAAGCGGGCACACTAATCTTTTATATGAAGCTTCGATAGTCAGGACTCAACAAACCAAGAACAATTCTTATCCTGTTTGGACTTTTCTGTGAAATCTTTGTCTGTATATTTTATATACATTGTAGAGTATAGACTACAGTATAACATATTATTGTACGGGTATACCCATGGCGCATATAATGGCAATACCCGTAGACACAAGCACAACGAGCGTTATTATGGTAGATATTCTGTCCCCAGAGGACCACATCTCACACCAGAAAATCCCCCATGCCACATCGTCACAGCCTTCTGGTACCAGACAGGCAGCCCTGAAGAGAGGAAAGAAGAGAACGTGTCTGTTTATCAACAGTATAGATGAAGATATTTTTAGAACCCTAATATAGAGCAGAACAACCAAGGATAATGTAACCTATCATGTTTAGGCCTATACATGGAGTTATTGCATGTCATTACATATACATTCCAGTATTCTCGTTATTATGAGAGCTGTTTATTGGTTTTGTGTAATGCTTTCGTGGATATAAATAGTGTTTGTCATATTGCTGTACAGTGGATGGGTTCGATAATAGGGTTGTTGGCAATTTCCTCTGCCATATCTCCTGTCTAGTGTGCTCTGCTCTGGGGTGAGTGCAGCATGGGGACAGACATAATTGTCTTTCTGGGTAACCTGACTCTTTGATGGCCTCATCGAATCCATTAAACCCTGTTGTCATTTCCCCAAACCTCTCATGAAAAGATGTATTAGTTTACTGGAAAACTACAGGTGCATCATGGGATATTTAGAAACCATCTACAAATGGATATCAACTGAAGAAACTGTTATGAATTAGTAATGTGTTTGCAGACTGAGTACTTTTGCTGGTGATGTTTGTTTGTGTGGTCACGCAAGGTCGCCACAAAGCCAACTGTCTCCTTACTTCATCATTATTTACGCATCTACTTCTTAGCTACGGTCATTAAGGTTGCTTAACCAATTTAGTGATGCTAAAGCAGCCTGAGCAGGGCCTCAAACCACTGGATTCATGATTAATGAAATACCTGTAAAAACAAGCATGCACAGTAAGTTTGGTACCTGACAGACTCAAACTGAGACTGGAACCTTCTCTTCCTACTTGAATATGGTCCAGTGTCTTTAGTATCCTATGAGAGCGTGCAGTTCTGTTTGGCTCTGTAGAACTTTTTTTTGTTTGTTTGGGTAGCATTAGCCACCAAAAGGGGACCGTAGCAGACACAGCTAAACATGAGAGAGAGAGAGAGAGGGATGGCTGGCTTAGGAAACCTGAGTGGATGCAGGTTGCATGCATGACCCTCAGACAAGAAATAGACCCCCTTGGAAGTCCAGGCATTCCAGACGTAGATAGCGCTACAACCACAGCACTAACACACACAGATTGGTGGGGGGGGCTATGTCTCAAATTCCCTGGCTGTCAATATAGGTTACTATAAAGGGTTAACGGGGCTTTCTGTACTGTAGTAAGCTGGCCTTGGAACAGTGGTAGGTAGCCAGAGGATCAATATGTTACACAAAGTGTTAGGGGCCTGTGTGTATTACTGAGTACTCTACAATGCTTTCAGGAACAGAATATCTATGTAGGTACCATTTATTGTAAATCCATTAAGGATTCCAGGTAACTAAACAAGACTCATTCCCTGTCTGGCCAGACCAATATTTAGCTGATCAACAATTTTGAGTTTCATTCTCATAAAAGTGGTTGCTTTAGTGTTGCGACCTCTGCATGATTCGTTTACCATGTTGTGTATAAAAAGTTAAGTTGATTTCTAGAAGTGAGTCTTATGGGTCCATGTGCTGTATAGCCATGTATCCTGTGTGGTCCTCTGTAGCTCAGTTGGCAGAGCATGTCTCTTGCAACACCAGGATACTGGGTTTGGGACCAAACATAATAAGAAAAGAAAACAAGTCCACTTTGGATAAAATAATCTGCTAAATGTCTTATTATTTATAATTGACTGACAAGCTCCCTCTCTCTTCCCTACAGAGTGGATCCAGGCAGTGCAGGCCCTGATGATCCTGTCCATCATCTTCAGCTTCATCTCTCTCTTCCTGTTCTTCTGTCAGCTCTTCACCCTCCAGAAGGGAGGACGCTTCTTTGTCACTGGAGTCTTCCAGATCCTTGCCAGTGAGTAGCCATTTTGTCCAGAAACACAACTGAAACGGACACATTCAGAAGTTTACAATACACTCTTCGAAGTATATGTGCCTGGAAGAACCTTTTGGGTTGCCCCCCCCTGGCAGAACCTTTCCACTTAAAATGTTCCTCAAGCAACCCCTCTGAAAAGGTTATTTGAGGAACCCCTGTGTAAATGTTCAAACCAGAACCTTTATGTGATTGGAGGGGTTCAATTCTTAACCTTTATTGTAGAGGTGACAGCCTGTCAGATTGAGGTGTGGCTTATTGGAGGCATAGCTTTCAGATAATTATTTTTGTTCACACTTTAGCATAAATGTCATTCCTGTTCAAATTTGTACACCACAAATTAAAATGTTCCTTGAATGCATATAGTGGTAACTATTCGGACTTTAGAATTTTTATATGCTCTTGAAGAACTCAAACTCCTTTGTTAGCTTCATTGAAACTACAAAACCACCAGTGTTCAACCTTAATATGTAATGACATTACAACAGAACAGATGAACTGGAATGACATTTAGTCTAACGGGTGACTAAGATATATTTTACAGCCACGCCTCTACTCCAGGGTCCCTCCATGAACCCGTTGCTACAATAGGGGTTTATCCCTTGTTTATTGTATTCTGTGCCCTTTGGCTATGGATAGACACTTCTTCTAGTCTATTGTGTCAAAGGGCTGCCAAAGTCAAACCTCCCAGGTTGGCACTGTAGGCTGTGCCAGTGGGCACAGAGACAATGACACAAGTGGAAATGTCAAGACAGGCAATGTAGGGGGTGAACAACAAAACATCAACAGAGACAATGCCATGGCATGCTTGTTCAGTGGGCAGGGCTGGGGAACTTGGAAGTAGGCCAAGGTTCTAGATGAGGAAGTGACAGAGGCCTGTTTATGGTTAAATAGCCACCATCTCCCCCAATGCTGCCCAGCAGGGTTCATAGTAGGAAACATTAAATAAAGCACAGATTGTGATGACATGACACAACAATTTGATCTTCAAGTTCAAATGGAATTCACTCTATTGTATGTAAACATTTCCTCTCATCCTCTCTAGGTCTGTTTGTGATGAGTGGAGCAGTGATCTACACAGTGATGAGTCCGGACTGGGTGCCAGCATCGGAGGCCTTCGGCTGGGCTTATATCCTGGCCTGGGTGGCCTTCCCTCTGGCCCTGATCAGCGGACTCATCTACGTCATCTTGAGAAAACGGGAATGAGGCCCGTGTCCCCTAACCTCCACCCCGCCCTCAGCATTAACAATCACCCCTAGGAGACTAAACTCAAAAGCTTGAGGACCTGTATACCTCACTGGGTCACAAGGCTGCTTCACCTAGGTCTGCACCGCACCCTCGGGGTAACACCAAAAACACAACCACCAAAAATGACATAATGAAACAACCAATACTGTCAAATGTATATACTGTAGTATCTATGGTTTAAAACCTATTTATAACACATTTTAAGTGTATGTACATAGTATTGTCGTGTTGCTCCGTTGACAAAAATATTCGTATGAGCTTCATTTTAGCTGATCAAGTGCCTAAATATTTGTTTATAATTAGGCGCTGTTTGTTTCTCTCTATGTAACCCACCAAAAATGTAAGAAACATTTTTGAACTATTTTAACCAAAGTGCATGTATAAAATATAGAACTAGAAAGAATGTGTAACTGAGCTTGCTTTACAAAAACCTAAAGTGGTAACATCCAAATGATGGTTGTTAAAGGGATTCTCCAGTACTTTGTATACTTTTTAGCCAGTAGTTTTAAAAGTAGAGCTCACGATCCAAAAGTGGCCCCCGAAAATTGCGTACTACGAGACTTGCCCAATGTCACTGCTCCCTCTCATGCTCTGCTGTGTGTGCCTCTTCCTAGTTGTCACAAATATGGTGAGGAGCTGAAGCTCATTGGTTCAACTCAAATTGCTAGGGGCTGGCTCAAATGGACAAATTCTAGGAAAAATGGCGAAGCATAGCTTTAAGAAAAAATTGCTTTCAAACTAGGGATTTCGTGGCTAATTGAGGTAAGACACAGTAATTCTGAACTACACATTGACACATCCAGCCCAAAGAGGGAGATTTAAAAGAAATACTTAGTAGTTGCCAAAGGTCCGGAGCATGTCTTTAACCATTCAAATGTTGGTTTGGTTATTTCTGTTTGTAAAATGTTTCAACATAATTTTTCTATTTTTTATTTTCAACAAAGATGGTGCTATGTATTTACCATTCCTATTACTGATAGCCATTTTGCGATCATTTACAGTCAAATGACTTGACTTATGCCAAGAAGTAACTAGGACATCAGGGTGAGAAGTAGACTCCATTGTAATGTCCATGTGCCTAACTGCTTATGTGTATAGAGAAGGCTATTCCATTTTGATTTGTCTAAATAAAAGCTTTGAAACAATCAGCTTTGATTGTTCGGCTACAAGGAGTGTTGAGTGATGTAGCGATAGTTTATTTTGTTGGAATGCCATTTGGAATGTCAGTATTAGAAGATCCTGCCAATGTTCCATTTGCATTACTTAAACTGTTTTAGACAAGTTCAAGGATGGAGAATGTGAGCTAAATGACATTAGCAATGACTAAGATCTATGTTGTCTTTTCTCTCTTTGTTGTAAGGCCATGCCATGTTGATTTGTTGTGTTTATAGCATATGTACGACCAGTAAACATACTAGAACCTTTCTCTTGGGAGGAGTACTGTAACAACTAGTAGGGCATTGTAGCCAGATCCAAATTGATTTAAAGTTTTTATATCTAACATTTTATAGAGCTATTTCAATATTAAAGGTCAAGCGCTGAGGCAGCCTACTCAAACCTGATCAAGGCAGAATAGAGGACATTACTTTTAGTATTGGCTTTGTTATGTGGGAGAAAATGGACAGTGAGGTTTGCAGGTATGTTCTGTTTGCATACAAATGTTCTGTTTCACATACTTGAAGTTTGACAAGCTGCAGTCTCTGCCACCCTGATGAATGCAACTTCTTTCTTTTTGGGGAAAACATTTAACATGATATTAATATATCTATGACTATCTAGTATGCAGACTGATTCAATAAAACCAACCAAATTGAAAACAGCTCCTACCTACGGGGATTTGTATATTTCAGTACTCATACTGTATGTTGTGTATTCTTCCTCATCACAGAATAAAACACTAACCCCATTAGACCTATATCCAATACATTGCAAAATGTTAAACTCTATAACTATTTAGCCAAATACAATGTTAATAGCTATGTTCAAGTCTATTGTCTGCCTTGAAGTTATGGTAAACTACTGAAGTGAAAGGTGCAGTACATGAGTGTAAAGTGGAATCCCTGCCAATGTTAACTGTATCTGGTTGGTCTGAGATAACTGTGTGCTATTAAAGAGAATGCAAATTCTGAGTTCTCCCTCTTTCTGTGGCCATGATGTAATGATACCTGCACTAGGGGCTCGATTCAATCTGTATTGCCGAAGTCCAGCGCTATAGCGCACTTTAAATTTAAAGGTACTTTCCTATTGAGCCGACATATGCAGCATTTACTGTGAATCCAGTCTGTGTGGGAACATTGCCTTTAAATGTGCAGTGGATTTGGGAATTATTCAGACCCCTTGACTTTTTCCACATTTTGTTACGTTACATCCTTACTATAAAGTTGATGAGAAAAATATATATTTCATCCATCTACACACAATACCCCATAATGACAAAGCAAAAACTGAAATATGACATTTACATAGGTATTCAGACCCTTTACTCAGTACTTTGTTGAAGCACCTTTGCCAATGATTACAGCCACGAGTCTTCTTGGGTATGATGCTACAAGCTTGGCACACCTGTATTTGGGGAGTTTCTCCCATTCTTCTTTGCAGATCCTCTCAAGCTCTGTCAGGTTGGATGGGGAGTGTCTCTGCACAGCTATTTTCAGGTCTCTCCAGAGATGTTAGATCGGATTGAAGTCCAGGCTCTGGCTGAGACACTCAAGGACATTCAGAGACTTGTCCTGAAGCCACTCCTGCATTGTCTTGGCTGTGTGCTTAGGATCGTTGTCCTGTTGGAAGGTGAACCTTCGCCCCACTCTGAGGTCCTGAGAGCTCTGGAGCAGGTTTTCATGAAGGATCTCTCTGTACTTTGCTCCGTTCATCTTTCCCTCGATCCTGACTAGTCCTCTAGTCCCTGCCGCTGAAAAACATCCCTGGTGCCAGGTTTCATCCTGATGTGATGCTTGGCATTCAGGCAAAATAGTTCAATCTTGGTTTCATCAGACCAGAGAATCTTGTTTCTCATGGTCTGAGAGTACTTTAGGTGCCTTTTGCCAAATTCCAAGCGGGCTGTCATGTGTCTTTTACTGAGGAGTGGCTTCCGTCTGGCAACTCTACCATAAAGGCCTGATTTGTGGAGTGCTGCAGAGAGAGATGGTTGTGCTTCTGGAAGGTTCTTCCATCTCCACAGAGGAACTCTGAAGCTCTGTCAGAGTGACCATCGGGTTCTTGGTCACCTCCCTGACCAAGGCCCTTCTCCCCCGATTGCTCAGTTTGACCAGGCGGCCAGCTCTAGGAAGAGTCGTGGTTGTTCCAAATTTCTTCCATTTAAGAATGATGGAGGCCACTGTGTTCTTGGGAACTTCAATGCTGCAGAAATTGTTTGGTACCATTCCCCAGATCTGTGCCTCGACACAGTCCTGTCTCTGAGCTTTACGGACAATTCCTTCGACTTCATGGCTTGGTTTTTGCTCTGACATGCATTGTCAACTGTGGGACCTTATATAGACAGGTGTGTGCCTTTTCAAATCATGTCCAATACATTTAATTTACCACAGGTGACTCCAATCAAGTTGTAGAAACATCTCAAGGATGATCAATGGAAACAGGATGCACCTGAGCTCAATTTAGAGTCTCATAGCAAAGGGTCTGAATACTTATGTAAATAAGGTATTTCAGTTTTTTTTATTTTTTGCAAACATTTCTATAAACCTGTTTTCACTTCGTCATAATGGCATATGTTGTGTAGATTGATGAGTAAAAAATGTATTTAATACATTTTAGAATAAGGCTGTAACACCAAAATGTGGAAAAAGTCAAGGGCCTGAATACTTTCTGAATGCACTGTATATTGCGCTGTAGCGCAGATCTTCAGCACTACTGATTGAATCCAGCCCTAGCTCTGCATACACCAACTCAGACATACATTTTCTGTACATCTCCTTATTTAACTTGTGCATCATACAGTATGTGCTTCATGTCACTGGTTTAAACACACCTTCTGTGCCCATTCCGGGGCAGTCTGTCTGTAGCATGTGGGCTACTGTAACTTAAGGTACCTGGTCGTGTGACTGCAGCAGCAGCAGCTATGTGACTAGTGTTTAACATGGTGGTACTAAGGCATGATGGGCGACCCGGCGATGCAGTCTTCCTTGGTATAAAGCTAGTGTTTCTCTGTCAGCAACCTGTCAAGAGAACCATCGCGCTCTCCCAAAAGCTTGGATGATGCGTAAAACCCGCAAATTCAGACAAACAAAAAGGTATACCGGGTTCGCAATCAAAAAGATATCGCAGAAAGCTTACTTCATTATTATTATTGTTTAAAAAATTCACTGGATCAGGGATAGCGTACACAGACGTTTTGGCTTTACAGCTTTACACACTGAAGAAGGCTGTAAAGCCGAAATGTCTGTGTACGCTATCCCTGATGCAGTGAAAATCATTTTTAAAAAGTGAATAATGAAGTAAGCATTATGCTACATCATTTTGAGTGCGAACCCATTACACCTTTTTGTTGGTCTGTCAGCAAACTGCCCAGTACACAATGCTGTCATCAGCACAGTGAGAGAGAGAGACAGAGAGACACAAGAGGACTCAGATAAGACACAGTATGATCACTGTTGCTGAGAATTTGTCCATCTTAAACTGTAGGTGAGAATTAGCTATGTAGCTACAATCTTTCATATGGTCCTGCGAAAAACATACAACCTTGTGAGAGAGAAACAAGCTGTGTTGTCAGGAGTAAAATCAAATCTAAACAGATACAGATTTAGGATCTTCATTTGTTCACCCTTTAGTTGCAGGAAATTTCTTGCACAGCAGGAAATGCTAATGTGTAGTGTATTCAAGGATTACAAATGCTTCTAAAGTTTGTAGTTTCGGCTTTAAAATGTCAACGTCTACATTCATTTTTCATTATAATCCACACAATAATTCAAATTTCTTGTTGCTGCAATATTATTTTCCTGCTGTGAGAAACTGTTCAATTTAAGATCCTACATCTGTCTGTATTCCGTATAGCTACCCAAACCACTGTCATTTCATGTCTGTTTAGATGGTCATTAGCTAACTGTTGTACAAGGGTTCAGTTGGAAGATACGTTTCTCTAATGAAGACTGCACCTTCATGTATCTCTGTCTGTACAGCTGCACAGAATGCCATGTTCTGAGCTAAACTCAAATGACTTTTGATAGGACTAATTCTAAACTCATCAATAAAGGATGTTTCTTACCACCACCTCTTTTTGCAGCCTTGTGGACAAGGCTAAATATTTCTGTATAGAGTAAAAAAAAAAACTTTTTTTTATAAACAACATTCTGTTTGAATATCTAGACTTCCAACTAGGGTTGCAAAATGTCTGGTAACTTTCCACAAATTCCTAGATTTACTCCTTATTCCCTAATAATTCTAGAAGTCCCACCAACTTGGATTTCTGGAAAACCTGTGGATATTGATCAAGTTACCAGAATTTTGCAACCCTACTTAAAACATACAGTATCGCAATCGCATCTTTAGAACAGAGGCACTTCTCGTTCACGAAAGAAATTGTCAGTTCAGAACCAGCTCACTTTTGTAGATCTATGTAATGTTTGAAAGCGAAGTGATGACGGGTGAGTTTCCAACCATGAAAGAGGACACCTGGAGACATCTTGGATTCCTGCTGGAGGCCTGGGAGGTCACTCTGCCCAACTGCCTCCCCTCATACTTCACATACCTGTGGGTAAAACAAGGACACTGGGCTGTCTCACTGTGTGTTGGCATCCATCACAAGAAGCTGCTGCCTGTCGTCCCAGATCTCTTTTTATACACACTGGCGAAGAAGAAGATGATGATGCCTGTGCACTTCATGGCAGCTTGAGTACTTTTAAACACAAAACATTATGCAATTAAAGTATGTCTTGCCAGTGAAGTAGAGGAAACACATTTAGGGGTCTATTCAATCCCTATTGCTGAAGCCTTCAGAAATGATTCCCCTTGACTAATTCCACATTTTGTTGTTACAGCCTGAATTCAAAATAGATTACATATATTTGTATTTTTTAACCATCTACACATAATGACAAAGTGAAAACATGTTTTTAGACATTGTTGCAGATGTATTGAAAATTAGATAAAGAAATATATAATTTACATAAGTATTCACACCCATGAGTCAATACTTGTTAGAATCACCTTTGGCAGTGATTACAGCTGTGAGTCTTTCTGGGTAAGTCTCTACGAGCTTTGAACACCTGGATTTTACAATTATTTGCACATTATTCTTTAAAAAATACTTCAAGCTCTGTCAAGTTGGTTGTTGATCATTGCTAGACAGGTATGTTCAAGTGTTGCTATAGATTTTGAAGCTGATTTAAGTCAAAACTGTAACTAGTCCACTCAGGAACATTCAATGTCGTCTTGGTAATTAACTCCAGTGTATATTTGGCCTTGTGTTTTAGGTTATTGTCATGTTGGAAAGCAGACATGAATACGGTTTTCCTCTCAGACTTTACCTGTGCTTAGCTCTATTCTGTTTCTTTTTAGCCTATAAAAATTCCCTAGTCCTTGAAGAGGAAAATATGAAGAGCGGTACTTTGTATTTGTATTCAGGACATTTTTGCAGTTTTACTAGTGCCTTACTGCAAACAGGATGCGTGCTTTGGAATATTTGTATTCTGTACAGGCTTCCTTTTTCACTCTGTCATTTAGGTTAGTATTGTGGAGTAACTACAAAGTTGTTGATCCATCCTCAGTTCTCCTATCACAGCCATTAAACTAAAGTCTCCATTGGCCTCATGGTAAATCCCTGAGCAGTTTCCTTCCTCTCTGGCAACTGAGTTAGGAAGGACGCCTGTATCTTTGCAGTGACTGGGTGTATTGATACACCATCCAAAGTGTAATTAATAACTTTACCATGCGCAAAGGGATATTCATTGTCTGTTTTTTTTATTTTTACCCATCCAGCAATAGGTGCCCTTCTTTGATGTATGTGTGGGGGACAGAGATGAGTTATTCATTCAAAAATCATCTTAAACACTATTATTGCACATATTGTGTCCATTCAACTTATTATATGACTTGTTAAGCTAAATTTTACTCCTGAAATATTTCATCTTGCCATTACAAAGGGGTTAAAAATCCTAAAAACATAATTCCACTTTGACATTATGGGTTAATGTGTGTAGGCCAGTGACACAAAATCTGTAACACAACAAAATGTGTAAAAAGTAAAGTGGGTGTCAATACTTTCTAAAGGTATGTGTGTATGTCTGTGTAGGTGCGTGCATGAGTGACTGCATGTGTACTAAGATGCGGAGAATCAGAGCAGGTGGTCAGCAGTCTGATGACTTGTACTGTAGATAGAAACTGTCTCTGGGCCTGTTGTTATGAGATCTCATGCTGCGATACTGTCTGCCCGACAGTAAGGGAGAGAACAGCTCGTGGCTGGGGTGTGTGGGGTCCTTGATGAAGCTGCGTGCCTTCCTCAGACAGTAATGTACTGGGCCGTCTTCACCACCCGCTGGAGGGCCTTGCGGTCGTGGGCGGAGCAAATTCCCTTACCAGGCCGTGATGCAACCCATCAGGATGCTCTCGATGGTGCAGCAATAGTATCGGGCGGTATGCGAAATTTCTTCAGCTGTAACACATTCTAGATGACAGAATATTCAGAGAGAAAAGACTCAGAAGACATTACATTGTAGTTTTGAAATACAATAAGATGTGGCAGTTTGGCATTTTTGAAAAACCCCTGTAAAGCATGGCCAGTAGTCAAAAAGACTTCAACACAGCCATTATTGTGGATCCTATATTTATCATATGAGGTCTGCATTAGTTCACTGGCTTTTGTGGACTAATATAGCCTCCTGCCTCTATTACGACTAATGATGAATAGTGGGGGTCAGAGGATTTCACAGCCCTGTTAACATGATAATAGCCCCTGATTGACTCACATTCTAACAAATAACTGTCTGTTCCTACTCACTATAAATGGACGAAATCCAATCGATGGTTCTCTCCGTACCATGTTTGTTTTGTTGTATTCAGAATTGTCTCTGTTCTCTCACTGCCTCCAAATGTTTAAGTTAGGGTAGCCCATCTATTTTGGGTGGAGATGACTGGAAATCTACAGTAGTAGCCCTCTAAATGTTTCCTTGTTCTCTTAAACCACATGGTGAGTGCCAAGCTGGGACAATTGTGTGCCGCCCTATGGGACACCCGATCACGGCCGGTTGTGATACAGCCCGGGATTGAACCCGTGTCTCTAGTGACACCTCTAGCACTGTGATGCAGTGCTTTAGACTGCAGCGCCACTCGGGAGGACTTTACCTTTTCCATTTCTAACACTAGATCAGGTTCTATGGTTTAATGGGGATCATTTCCTAAACCAAACAAATGTCATTTCTAAAAAGGGATTTTCTTTTGGGAGAAATGGTGGGAGTGCCTGTGGGCCAAAGTTTAGCTAGAATAAACAACATATTTGCTCTGCACATGTACACGTAGGCATTATCTCACATGTACAGTTCAACCTGGCTGGAGAAGGGTGTAATTGCAAACCACAATTAGGGACGTTATCTGATATAGGCGTTTCTTGATATCAAGTGACACCCATTGATGCTAGCCTTTGTTCCGTGGCCATTTCTTTTGCGTCGGGGACAACAGTTCTTGACAACTGTAGCTAAGCCTAACCCTTTTCCTAACATTTACCTGTCTCCTAACCTGCCACGTTAATTATCCTAACCTGCCACGTTACTTGTTCTAACCTGCTATGGAAACATAACACCAGAACTGACCAATGGCAGGTATCAATGGACATTTCCTGATATCACGGGACACATTCATCAAGAAATGCCCCAAATTGCAGTCTGCAATTACACCATATTCCATGGCTGATCATACCTGGATGTTGTCTTGTGGTGCTATAGACTGCCATAGTATGAGTCACAATACCCACAAAACCTAGCGGTCAAACAGGAAAATGGTTCCAATAATTTTCCCAACGCAAATTTTTTCCCACAAAGGATTTTAGAAACACTTAAAATAAGGGCTGGGTTTCGTGTAGGCTTACCCTGGCGTGTTGTTTTGATAGCCGTGTAAATCTCCCTAGAACAAGGTGATGTTTATAAAGGCAAACCCTCTTACCACAGCATTCCAGCGCCTTCCCATCTCCTTCCAACACCTTCCCAGTTAGGAGGCTAATAGAGCCCAGCTGAGATTCATTAGTTCATCAAGTGTGTGATTGACTGGACAATTAGCCCAAACTGTTGAGAAGGCTGCTGCTCACCTTCAGAGATGATTTTTCTTGAGTATTTCTTTAACTTTAAATGAACTGCCCTCTGCCTCCAGGGAGTGATGTACTGACACTACACAATGTAGCTCATGGTCCTTCGGTCCAGCAGGTGGTGCTGGTGCACGTATTCTCCACCATTTGTGGCAGAGCCTGGGGAGAGGCCACCGCCACAGACCAGAGCTAGGAGGGGTCTCAGGGTACAGAGGCTCAGTGAGGCAGAGTAAACGGCTTAATTACCTAGGCTTGATTACATTTTTTTACAAACAGAAATGCTCAAGAATAAGGAACTTAATGTATAACTTCAGTATCTAAGGTTTCTCTTAAACTGAAAGTATTTAAGCTCCCAACTTGTCTGTTGTTGTCTCCAGTCCTTTCTCCTCTGAACGTGAGCAGCAGCCTTCTCAAATGTTTGGGCTAATGGTCCAGCCAATCACACAAAATTATGAAAAAAAATATATAGATTTGTTTTAGCGTTGTTAAATAGGAATGGCGCTCACATTGGCTTGGTCTCGTAGTGAGGAGCCTATTAAACGTAGCTAGTTTCATAAACATATTTTGGGGAATTCGTAAATGAATTGGAATAAATGACCAAACTATAAAATTAGCTAGCCGGCTATGGGTAATTGTAGCTAGCTACCTAGAAGTAGTGCTAGCTAGCTATGTTAGCTTGTTGGTACATTAATAGCTCAGGTTGGTTGTTTTTAAGCTCAACTTCAAGATTTCCACCAAGGGCGTTGCCTCTCCGATCATCACTCTCCCTGCTCGGATATTTAAGGTACACTCGGATGTGACGATGTAAAACGTCATTCAAGGGCTGAGGGTTTAGGGCCGAGGGCTGTTTACTCTGTATTTGAACTACAGCTTTCTAAAGCAGGAGGCACAGTGCTAACCCTAAGGTCTGGCGCAACGGGAACCTGACAAATTCTGTGACAACCCCTCATCCCGCTTCCTCTGAACACTCAGCAAGACGTGCCCAAGCAGCCCCTCCAGACCCCAGGTTTCCTACCCAAAATGTGAGCCTGATCCAAGGGTCCTCCTCTCTCCATATGCCAGGATGTGGGAGGGCTTAAAAAGGTTTACTAAAAGCAGATCTGGGCATTCAAAACTGTGATATTAAAGAAGGAAAAGGATGGAAGAAAACCCTCCTTAACCCAAGTCAAAGATCAAATAACCCATGTATGTCAGCGTAAGCTAAAAACAGTAAGCAATTTTTTCTCCTGCTGACCACTTATAAGTAGGAATCTACAATTAATAAAACATATTTAAAAGAGATGGCACCACAGGTTCAAAAGTGGTGTGGAAAAAATGTATGTCTCTTTACTGGGGCCTGGAGTTTTTCCTGATCAGTTAAAACTCTGGGTCCTATTCGTAGGCTATGACAAAATATTGTTATTACAGATAGCTTCCCTTTTCATCCGTGCTATGACTAGGGCCAGGGTTTTTCTTGTTATGTCATGTAAATTGGAAACACTCCTGGCCTAAGGTGGATCAAACTCTTTCAAACTACCACAATCTTGTTATTATTAATTCTAAATCTGATATCAAAAGAGCCAGAGACAACAACTTCAATGGACAACATACTCTGAGGTTTCGTGAACTACTGTAGCACGGCTGAGCGTTATGCAAAGAATGGTTACAATGTCTTCAAATATTAATTTCATAACCTGGCGCGGGCTGTGGTGGTCTTCCCCCAGAGTTTTGGGGGGCACCTCAAGTTCATTTCCTGAATTTCTACACAACCTAATGACCCATGGCCATTCTAGCCATCTTTACTGTAGTTTCAATCTTTTTGTCCCGTGTTTGCTGCACAGAGAGAATAAAGTGTTGTATCTGCAAAAATTCACCTAAGCTTTGTCAAAGACTGGTTCACCCTGGCTTCCTGACCCTGCTGAGACCCCGTTCACCATCTGATCCTGCTAAAATGAGGCTTAACAAATAATTAACTCGGTGTACATTTATACATTATATTATCCAAGAATAGAATCAACGGTTCAAAAATTGAAATGACCATTATTCCCAGATCCCAGACTGTAGCTTTAAGCTAAATTAAATGTAACTATATGTAATAAAAGTCATAATTTATTAGGAGAGGACCATAAACAATAACTAGTAATGCTGCATACCGGGTGTGGCGGGGGGATTAGTAATAGTTTTACTTTAAATGATAGGTATGTACAATCCTGTTACTCTGGTTGTGTAAGATGCTGTTGTCACCTAACTCTGTCTCTAAATCCACAATGGCTGTGCACATCTCGTGTTCTTACCCCCACCCCCTGTAAGTCCTAAACTTGCATGTCCGGAAAGAGGTATCTCTGTTCCGAACAAGTCTCTCCTTATCCTCTTTTCTAAGAAGAAACAGTTCTTAGTACGAGAACACAGAAGACCATCGGTTGGCTCAACAAATTGAGACAGTTGTGGTGGATTAAGAAAATGGAACAAGGTTGGGCTATACAAGGCAAGCCCCGACTCAGAATCATGGGGCACTCTATTCACTTCTGTGTGTGTATTGTGACCAGCCCCCTAATCAATACGTTTTTAATAAAGTTAATATCCTGATTGGTGATTGACCTCGTCTCTCCTCATTATTTGTCATTTAAAATATCCACCACAATACTAGTGTCAGAATCAAGTGGTGTCAGTATTCACATCCTGCTTCACACAGGCAAAAGAGATATACCCTGAGAATCTGGGTCTACCAATCCATGGTGTCCATGGATGAATTTAAAGCAAAATGTCGGCCGGAACCAGTACCAGAGCCACGCAGGTCCCCAAAACAAGGGACTTTACATCTAAGAGGATAATTAAGCTGTTGCCATGTAGCTTCTGTAGGCCTACCCATCAACTCAAGTAGAAACGTTGTATCCATTCACTGATATTGTTAATAATATACTAAATTCACCTGAGCTCCATAGACTGGTCTTCCCTGGCTGTCTGACACTGTTGGGACACCTTTCACCATCTGATCCTGCTAACCCATGATGAGCATAGTGTTGTGTACTAACTGTGCACCACAACAGTGAAGCCTGTAGAGCTGTTAATTACTGTGTCATTGTGAAAAGTAAGCAGTTAGCTAACTGACAGATCAACAACGTTGCACATCTAATAAAATGTCACATTGCACTGAAAAAAATTAAGAATATCAGTCTTCAATCGTTTTGCTGCTGGTTTCATTGTTTGATTCAGATCTAGTGTGATGAAGGCAAAAAGAATAGCTAACGTTAGAGAGATAACTAACTAGCTAACGTTAGCTAACATTTGGCTAGCTCTCTCTCAAAAGTTACATTAACTAGCGAAAGCTAGCCAAGTTCATTTACTTCTGTTGAAAAGGGACAAAACAAAGTTGACAAAACATTTCCATACACACAACAGTTTTTAGATAGTGATATGAAGTGGCTATTATAGCACTATCTGACAGATAGCTAGAGGCTAGAGCTGAACATATTGACATATTGATTATCGCGGACTAGGCCCAAATCCGCGACACTCAAGAAGAAGGAGGAGAAGGAGGAAAGGCGTGCGGGATACCTGACAAGACTTCGTTGGAGATTGGATACATTTCCTCTACCCTCCGTTCTATTGGTGAAAGTGCAATCCCTGGAAAATAAACTTGATGAGCTGCGTTCAAGACTATCCTATCAATGTGATCTGAAGAACTGTAATATCCTACATTCCTCAGAGACGTGGCTGAACAAGGACATGGTAAATATAAATCTAGCTGTTTTTCTACACATCGGGAGGACAGAGCGGCTGCGTCGGTTAAGCTCAGGGGAGTGGGTGTGTGTCACTTTGTTATCAAAAACTGGTGCACGATCTCTAATATTAAGGAAGTCTTGAGGTTCTGCTCGCCTGAGTTAGAATACCTCATGATAAGCTGTAGACTACACTACTTACCAAGAGAGTTTGAATCTATATTTTCTTCGTAGCTGTCTATTTACCACCAAAAAACGATGTTGGCACTAAGAACACACACCAACAATAAGGGCATAAATAAACAAGAAAATGATCACCCAGAGGTCCCGCTCGTAGTGGCCGGTGACTTTAATGCAGGAAAACTGAAATCAATTTGAAAAAATCTTTACCAGCATGTCACCTCTACAACTAGAGGCGAAAAAAACTAGATCACCTTTATTCCACACACACAGACACATATAAGGCTCTCCCTCGCCCTTCTTTTGGCAAATCTGACCATAACTTTATCCTCCTAATTCCGGTTTACAAGCAAAAACTCAAACAGGAAGTACCAGTTACGGCCACAATACAGAAGTGGTCAGAGGAACCAGATGCCAAGTTACAGGACTGTTTTGCTAGCACAGACTGGAATATGTTCCAGGATTCATCAGATGGCATTGAAGAGTTTACCGTATGCATTAATAAGCGTCTCGAAGACGTTGTCTGCACAGTGACCGTGCGTACATATCTCAACCAGAAGCCATAGATTACAAGCAACACCCGCACTGAGCTAAAGGCTAGAGCTGCCGCTTTCAATGAGAGGGATAATAATCCTGACCAACAACTGTCTGTCATATACAGTGCCGTCAGAAAGTATTCAGACCTTTTGACTTTTTCCACATTTTGTTACGTTACAGCCGTATTCTAAAATGGATTAAAAAAATAAAACTCAGCAATCTACACACAATACCCCATAATGACAAAGTAAAAACAGGTTTTTAAAATTTTTTGCAAATTTATTCAAATTAAAAAACAGAAATACCTTATTTACATAAGTATTCAGACCCTTTGCTATAAGACTCGAATTTGAGCTCAGGTGCGTCTTGTTTCCATTGATCATCCTTGAAATGTTTTTACAACTTGATTGGATTCAATTCAATTGATTGTCCATGATTTGGAAAGGCACACACCGGAATATACAGTGCAAATGCATTCACTCCCTTGGCATTTTTCCTATTTTGTTGCATTACAACCTGTAATTTAAATGGATTTGTGGTATCTGTGGTATGACCTAAAGATTGCTGTACACCAGCGGAACCCATCCAACTTGAAGGGGCTGGAGCAGTTTAGCCTTGAAGAATGGGCAAAAATCCAAGTGGCTAGATGTGCCAAGCTTATAGAGACATACCCCAAGAGACTTGCAGCTGTAATTGCTGCAAAAGGTGGTTCTACAAAGTATTGACTTGGGGGGAGTGAATAGTTATGCATGCTCAAGTGTTCTGTTTTTTTGTGTTATTTCTTGTTTGTTCCACAATAAAAAATATTTTGCATCTTCAAAGTGGTAGGCGTGTTGTGTAAATCAAATGATACAAACCCCCCAAAAATCTATTTGAATTCCAGGTTGTGTGGCAACAAAATAGGAAAAATGCCAAGGGGGGTGAATACTTTCGCAAGCCACTGTTTAAGGTCCCACAGTTGACATTGCATATCAGAGCAATAACCAAGCCATGAGGTCAAAGGAATTGTCTGTAGAGCACCAAGACAGGACTGTGTCGAGGCACAGATCTGGGGAGGGGTCCCAAAACATTTCTGCAGCATTGAAGCTCCACAAGAACACAGTGGCCTCCATCATTCTTAAATGGAAGAAGTTTGGAACCAAAAAGACTCTTCCTAGAGCTGGCCGCCCAGGCAAAACAGCAATCAGGGGCGAAGGGTCTTGGTCAGGGAGGTGACCAAGAAACCGATGGTCACTCTGACAGAGCTCTAGAGTTCCTCTATGGAGATGGTAGAAACTTCCATCTCCATCTCCATCTCCATCTCCATCTCTGCAGCACCATACTTTAGTTTATTTGGTCAATATTTTCTTAACTCTTTCTTGAACTGCATTGTTGGCTTATAAGTAAGCATTTCAAGGTACGGTCTACACTTGTTGTATTCGGCGCATGTAACAAAGTTTGATTTGATTTTGAGATGCTGGTAGAAATTTGGTAAAACGGATTTAAGTGTGCCTGCACTTACAGTCTCCGGTCATTAGGAACGCCACTTCTGGATGAGCATTTTCTTGTTTGCTTATGGCCTTATATAGCTTGTTGAGTGCGGTCTTAGTGCAAGCATCGGTTTGTGCTGGTAAATAGACGGCTACGAATAACATAGATAAAAACTCTCTTGGTAGATAGTGTGGTCTACAGCTTATCATGAGGTATTCTACCTCAAGCGAGCAATACCTAGAGACTTCTTTAATATTAGACATCGCACACCAGCAGTTATTGACAAATAGACACACACACCAACACACCTCGTCTTACCAGATGTAGCTGCTCTATCCTGCTGATGCACGGAAAACCCAGCCAGCTCTATATTATCCATGTCGTTGTTTAGCCACGACTCAGTGAAACATAAGATATTACAGTTTCTACTGTCCTGTTTGTAGGATAGTCTCAACTGTAGAGCATCGAGTTTGTTTTCCAGTGATTGCACGTTGACCACTAAAACCGATGGAAATGTTGATTTACTCACTCACCTATGAATCCTAACAAGGCACCCCAACATCCCTCGGTATCTCTGCCTTTTCTTCACGCTAATGATAGAGATTTGGGCCTGTTCTCCAGAAACCAGTATATCCTTCGCGTCGGACTCATTAAAGAAAACACCTTTGTCCAGTTCAAGGTGAGTAATCGCTGTTCTGATGTCCAGAAGCTCTTTTCAGTCATAAGAGACGGTAACAGCAACTTTAGGTACAAAATAAGTCTCAAACAACACAAAAAAATAACAAAATAGCACAGTTGATTAGGAACCCGTAAAACGTCAGCCATTCCCTCCGGCGCCATTATGAGTTAAGTACTTCTCTGATGAGGAGACGACACTTTTCAAGTGCTGGGAAATGCTTTCTCGCCACACATTTTTGGGTGGCTGTTTAACATTCTAATGTTCAAAATTCTTATACACATTTCATCCACCATGTGTTTTAATCTGTGGGGTGTCTCTGAATGGATTGGTGTTTTTAATTCACAGGATATCTTTTGATCTTTTTTAAAGTTTTTTATTAATTCACAGTATGGCTTCCCTGTCTGTGTTTCTATCCAGTTTCCAGCACGTGACCCTCCCCCAACCACACCATGGATTACAATTTCCCCCTGCAGAACGTCTCCCATTCATAAATCGACGTCTCTCACCTGCTGTATACATCAGCACTGGGATTTCTGACAACAGAGCTCTGCACTCACACAAAAAACGAAACAAAAAAAATGTCCTCCACAGATGGTGTTTTCGCATACATTGTCCTTGGCGTACCTCAGGGGTATGTTTCAGAACTGCTTTTTTTCAAAGTGCTCCATTGAAAACCATTAATGTGTGGACGTTATCCTTTCATTCAAATGTGCTCGGTCAGCTGAAAATGACTGGATAGGACTGGCAGCTAAGAACCAGAACACCTGACAGATTCATTTCAAACAATTTATGTCAAGAGCCCAGGAGATGGAGACATAAAGAGAGTATTGAAAAATGACATTATTTTAGATGGGGCTCATAACAGATTTTTTTATACATTAATGGCATGTTACCTTTGGTTACATGTTTTCCTTGCTATCCGAATAAACTGTAGGCTGGGCCTGACATGACGTTAAAATCTTGTATGACAGGAGTATTTTTTTAAGGCAAGCATTTCACAGAACTATTGTTTCAGTAGTGGTCTAAATCTGAAACTGTGACTAATCGTTGGAATTAATTGTTTCGCGTTTCAACTTGCTCAGTGGAACACTAACACACATTTTTATGCCAAAGACATGCTTGTCACCGGCAGGACTGGGGAGTTTGTTATGATCTAAATAAATATGAAAGGAGCAAAGACCAGGTAAAAAGTTAGAGGAAAACTCACCTCAGTCTTCAGAAACCTAACCCTGGGATAGGGTTTTATACATTTGTTTATGCCAAAGACACACCAGAATGGCTTTCCAAGAGGTGTTGAGTATTCCTGAGGGGTCTAGTCTCAGTCCTGACTTAAACATATTTTTTTTAAAGACAAGGTTTGAATATTGCTGTCCATCAATGATTGCCAACCAAATGTTAACAAAAACAATGGATATATGTTGTGCAAAGTTGGTAGAATCTTATTCCAAATAATTGACAGCTTTAATGGCTCCCACAGGTGCTTCCACCAAGTATTAACTTAGGCGAGTAGATTTATCCAACTATTATTGTTTTTATGTTCTATAACTTTCTTTCACTCTTAGTTTTTTTTGATTGCTTAAGCACGATTTTCAAAACACTATACCCAATTAGCAAAACACTACAGATCCTTTGCAAAATTAAACACTCTTGTAAAAACTATACACTTCTTTTTGAAAACCACACTTTGTTACCATATGAAACACACACGTTTCACATTACTATACTCTGTTTGCACGAGTTACACTCTGCTGTGATAAACCTAAAACACTTTTAGCACTTCTACTTCCCTATGATTAGAGTAGGCTACTATCAACAAAGTACAAATATAATGTAAATTCACCAAACACTACACAAGACCAACGTTGCAGACTGAAGAAACTCATTTATTTCTCAACACGCCCAAAATGTTGACATGGAGATTCATAATACTGTAACCAAACGTCACTTTACGTATTGTAAGTTCAAAAAAAAAAAAAAAAAATAGACATTGTCTCTTCGCCTAGCTGGATCTGGCCAGAGAATTTCATCAACATTGCATGTTGTCATTAGCAAGACACCTTGGAAAGAAACATCTTGAATGACGAATCTATCCTTGCATTGCTGCTACCTCCATCTGGTCACAGGCCTCCTCCATGGCTTGGATGAGGGGTACCTCAGCCTGGAGACGGAGATCATATACCTTCCACCGCCATGCCGAGAAAAACTCTTCTATAGGGTTGAGGAATGGAGAGTATGGTGGAAGATATAGGACGGTGAAATGTGGATGTTGCTGAAACCAGTTCTGAACCAGAGCAGAGCGGTGGAAAGACACATTGTCCCAGACAACAATGTATTGCATATGATCGATTTGATTTGCTGCTGTTATGTTGTGCAATTGGTCCAAGAATGTAAGTATGAGTGCTGTGTTGTAAGGGCCCATATGGGCATGGCGGTGGAGGACCCCATTCTGTGTAATGGCTGCACAGAGTGTTATATTACCCCCACGTTTCCCTGGGACATTGACTATAGCCCTGTGGCCAATGATGTTTCTTCCCCTCCTTCGTGTTCTCGTCAGGTTGAACCCAGCCTCATCTACGTAAATGAACTCATGCTGGATCTCCTCTCCATCCATTCGTAAAACTCTCTGAAAAACAGTGTCAGGCAAAATTGTGTAGTTCAGTGTAGATCTAGTATACATATTACAGTACAGTAAAAGATTATGAGACAGTATGCAAGATCACACTGCTAAAGTGAATACATACCTCTGCATAATCATGCCGCAGTCGTTTCACCCTTTCGGAATTGCGCTCGAAAGGCACTCGATAAATTTGCTTCATTTGAATATGTTTTTTTTTAGGATGCGTGCCAGTGTTGATGTTGAGACCTGATGGATATCGTTGAAAATGGCGTGGTTATTGACAATGTTAGCTTGGAGCTGCTTGAGTGTTATAGCATTGTTGGCCAAAACCATGTTTACTATCTCCCTCTCTTGCTGTTCTGTGAACATAGGAGGCCTTCCCCCTTGTCGTCCCTGACCCTCAATCCTATGTAGGAAAAAAACAGTATACAATAGTACAGTAATTTCACAGGAAAAGGTAATAGAAGTGCTGATAGTGCATAGAATACAGTACTGTAAGCAGTTACTGAAACCGTGCAGATGTTTTTGATATGATGATATTTTTACAATACCTATTTTCCAGTCGTAATGTTCTCATCACACTTGCCACTGTAAATCGGCTTAGATTTGGCTGTACTCGCAGTCCAGCCTCCCTCAGCATCAGGCCGTGGTTGACAACGTGGTCAACCAGTGTTGCGAGGATCTCATTTGTCAGATTCGGTCCTCTTTGAGCACATTCTTGTCTTCCTCTTCATCGCCATCCTCCTCCGCCTCATCGTCCTCTTCCTCGTCTTACTCTTTCTCTGACTCTTTCCATTGTGCTTGAAGACCGATGAACTCACCTGCTGCTTTTTATAGTGCTTATACACCTGATTGGTGTGTCTACAATTAAGCAAACGAGTGTTTGTACACCTGATGACTGTGTTGAACCAATTGGTTGGACGGTGTGGTAATTTGACAGTCAGTGCTTTGGTATTGCAAGGACGTGACTTCATGATAGATTTTTGTGTGTAATGTATGTTAAGTGTGTTTAGTGTTTTGCAAATCACTGTGTGTAGAGTTTTGCAACAAGTGTGAGGTTGACAATGTGCTTATAGTTGTGCAAATATGGGCTGATGTTATGCTTCTTGAGTGTAAGGTTTTGCTAATAGTGTACTACTTTTAATTTTACTGTGTAAGCAATCCAAAAAAACTGTAAAAAGTGAAAAAGGTTGAAGAGGTGTCGACTTTCTATAGGCACTGTAAGTGTTAGGTACATGTGGTCTGTTTCAGTTCCCCTGGCGACACTCTATGCCCAGCCTGTGTTTGTTTTTATCAGCCCACGTCTTAATCCCACCCTTCCCATGATGACTCCCTGGCTGTGTGTGTGTGTGTGTGTGTGTGTGTGTGTGTGTGTGTGTGTGTGTGTGTGTGTGTGTGTGTGTGTGTGTGTGTGTGTGTGTGTGTGTGTGTGTGTGTGTGTGTGTGTGTGTGTGTGTGTGTGTGTGTGTGTGTGTGTGTGTGTGTGTGTATGTGTGTGTGTGTGTGCGTGTGTGTGTGTGTGTGCGTGTGTGTGTGTGCATGCGTGTTTGTGTGTGTGTCTCATCACCCAATCACGTGAACGTGTTGCTCTGGACTGGACCATACAGGATGGTAGGAAGTAAGTGGGTTTTGCTTTGCTACACCCCTGTTTCACATGCAGAATATGTGGCCTTTCATTCACTTAAACAAATAACAAATATACACACAATCAGCTGGAGAGTAAGAGAACCACAGTCTTTTTATCCTCAGAAAAGTGACATGCAATTTACTCTGAGAGTAACAGGTACCGCTGAGCCAAAAGGAGGAAAGGAGAAGTGCATCGCAATCAAAACACCATTTAACAACTTTGATGGGTGATCAAAATAGTCGTTAGAGTCATTGATTTGTTACAATCCAGACAGAGAAACCTTCTGCAGACATATAGTCATTTGTATATCTACTGGATTGGTTCAAGAGGCCCTTACAACACAGCTGCCCATGATGATCTAATAATAGAAGTTGAGTAATTGTTGAAACAATAAAGCAGAATCACATGAAAACCTTGGATTTGTCTGGCAGCGTGCCTGTGTGCTCCAAAAATAACAAGCTGGGTTTTCTACATGAGATGGAAAAAGGAATCTATTCAAATAAAATAATTCTACACTAGCGAGCAAAGGCTGAGGCCGCTGGTTGCAGGATGCTTAGAGCCATACAGAGCTACAGTGTCTTTAGTCTATGACAGTGTGTGAGAGAAAAGATGGGGTAGTTTAGTGGTTGGGCTAGACTGTGTTCACTCCCATGTACACACTAACACGTATCAATTGTTAAGACGTTGAATATCTTCCAGGTTGTTGTCAGTGTTACACTACCTCTACGTACATTATTTCCCTAAGCCAAGGACACTAAATCCATTAAACTCTACTGCAAACCACAGGCTCCCTCTACTGTCAGAATCATAGAATATGGAAAACCCACAGAATGAGCAGGATTTCTTCACATAACAAGAGTCAGTGGCAAACCAAAAACATCCTCTGGTTGTTTGATCCCTAAAAGTGCGAGACAAGTGAAATACATAATATACAGTACAGTAAAACACACCAACAAGCACATGCACACAGTGTTGTTCCAAATCCTTTTGATTGATTGATCATTTTGATTGCTTGGTAGGTTTACAAGTTAATAATTGCGGGGGTTCTAACCTGACGTATGGAATTGTTCTAAGATGGTCATACCATGAATGATTTAGCTATTTGATTTAGAATTTTAGGTATAAAAGAAAAATACAATAAAAATGTTTGATACAATATTGAGTTTGGCCTTTTGAATAAGACACTCATAAATGGCAAAAAAAGACAGTAAAACTAACTCATAAGGAATAAGGTTTTGAAGTGTCTGCCCGATATCTAGAAGATACAAGAAAGATCAGGAAATATAGATATATATTTGTTACACATATTTAACCCCTTTTTTAGGTAGCACAAAACTGCCTCCATACTTCCATTTCTTTTTTAACCGGTCCCGGTTACCTTCAGACAAGTCCCGTGACACTTGTGGGGGTCACATTAGTGGGGTCACATTCATTTGTAGCCCAAACTGTTCGGACGCTACAAACACAAGTTGGCATATCAACGGTACCAACTTCAGATGAGTCCTGTGGGGCTTGTGGGGGTCGTAGAGCAAAACGAAGACCACCATCCTGTTCATGAGACTCTAATCTTTTTTTAACACAGGCTTCTCTCTTTTCACTTTGTCATACAGGCCAGTAATATGGAGTGAATGTAATGTTACCAGCAATGACTGGGGAGTTTGTTAGAATCTAAATAAATATGAAAGGAGCAAAGACCAGGTAAAAAGTTAGAGGAAAACTCACCTCAGTCTTCAGAAACCTAACCCTGGGATAGGGTTTTATACATTTGTTTATGCCAAAGACACACCAGAATGGCTTTCCAAGAGGTGTTGAGTATTCCTGAGGGGACTAGTCTCAGTCCTGACTTAAATCTTTTTTTTTTTTAAAAGACAAGGTTTGAATATTGCTGTCCATCAATGATTGCCAACCAAATGTTAACAAAAACAATGGATATATGTTGTGCAAAGTTGGTAGAATCTTATTCCGAATGATTCACAGCTGTAATGGCTGCCAAAGGTGCTTCCACCAAGTATTAACTCAGGGGGGTGAAGGGTGGAGACTTATCCACCATTTCGCTACACCCGCAATAACATCTGCTAAATATGTGTATGTGACCAATTTCAATTATGATATTTCAGAATATTTCATTCTTAATTTGTAAAATGTTCTTTAACTTTCTTTTACTTTGAAAATGTAGAGTAGGTTGTCTAGATCTGTAGGAAATAAATATAGTTTAATCCCTTTTAGATTTTAAAGCAGCAAAATGTGAAAAGAAAGTTAATGGGGGTGTCAACTTTCTATAGGCACTGTAAGTGTTAAGTACATGTGGTCTGTTTCAGTTTCCCTGGCGACGCTCCAGACAGATTACCAGCAAGTGTACTCAAAGCATGCGGGGAAGTGGCAAGTGTGGCAAGTGTCTTCACTGACATTTTCAACCTCTCCCTGACCGAGTCTGTAATACCTACATGTTTCAAGCAGACCAACATAGTCCCTGTGCCCAAGGAAATGAAGGTAACCTGCCTTAATAATTACCGCCCGTAGCACTCACGTTGGTAGCCATGAAGTGCTTTGAAAAGCTGGTTATGGCTCACATCAACACCATCATCCCGGATAAACTAGAACCACTAAAATTCGCATACCGCCCCAACAGATCCACAGATGATGCAATCTCAATCGCACTCAACACTGCCCTTTCTCACCTGAACAAAAGGAACACCTATGTGAGAGTGCTGTTCATTGACTACAGCTCAGCGTTCCACACCATAGCGCCCACAAAGCTCATCACTAAGCTAAGTACCCTGGGGCTAAACACCTCCCACTGCAACTGGATCCTGGGCTTCCTGACGGGCCACACCCAGGTGGTAAAGGTAGGCAACAACACATCTACCACGCTGATCCTCAACACAAGGGCCTCTCAGGTGTGCGTGCTTAGTTACCTCCTGTACTCCCTGTTCACCCACGACTGTGTGGCCAAACACGATTCCAACACCATCATTAAGTTTGCTGACGACACAACAGTGGTAGGCCTGATTACCGACAACAATGAGACAGCCTATAGGGAGGCGGTCGGAGACCTGGCAGTGTGGTGCCAGGCCAACAACCTCTCCCTCAATGTCAGCAAGACAAAGGAGCTGATCATTAACATCGAAAGGGCTGTAGTGGAGCGGGTCGAAGTTTAAAGTTTCTTGATGTTCACATCAAAAAACTATCATGGACCAAACATACTAAGACAGTCGTGAAGAGGGCATGACAACACCTTTTCCCTCTCAGGAGACCGAAAAGATTTGGCATGGGTCCCCAGATCCTCAAAAAGTTGTACAGCTGCACCACTGAGAGCATCCTGACCGGTTGCATCACCGCATGGTACGGCAACCGCTCGGCATCTGACCATAACGCGCTACAGAAGGTAGTGCGTACGGCCCAGTACATCACTGGGGCAAAGCTTCCCGCCATCCATACTAGGCGGTGTCAGAGGAAAGCCCCAAAAATTGTCAAAGACTCCAGCCACCAAAGTCATAGTCTGTTCTCTCTGCTACCACACAGCAAGCGGTACCGGAGCGCCAAGTCTAGGATCAAAAGGCTCCTTAACAGCTTAGGGGCGGCAGGTAGCCTAGTGGTTAGAGCGTTGGGCCAGTAACCGAAAGGTTGCTGGATAGAATCCCCAAACTGACAAGGTAAAAATCTGTCATTCTGCCTCTGAGCAAGGCAGTTAATCCACTGTTCCCCGGGCGCCGAAGACATGGATGTCGATTATGGCAGCCCCTGCACCTCTCGGAGGGGTTGGGTTAAATGCAGAAGACACATTTCAGATGAATGCATTCAGTTGTACAAGTGACTAGGTATCCCCCTTTCCCTTCTACCCCCAAGCCATAAAACTGCTGAACAATTAAATATTTTCTTAACTATTTAACTCTTTCTTGAACTGCATTGTTGGTTAAGGGCTTGTATTTCACTGTAAGGTCTACTAGACCTGTTGTATTCGGTGCATGTGAGCTTTGCTTTGCTACACCAGTTTCACGTGCAGAACATATGTACACCTCAGGCAACAGAGGAGAGGTTACACAGTAGAACCAAATCAAGGAGCCTAATATGACAAGAAACTGAACTGCTTTACATCTGTCATCCAATCACAGTGGAAGTAAAAACATTTGTTTGTAACCCAAACAATATGGATGATGCAAACAGAAGTTGGCACATCGACGGTACCGGCTTCAGATGACTCCCAGATGATAGTCTCATCTTTCCAAAAGGTGGTCATATTAGTTTGTATGCCAAACAATGCAGACGCGGCTAGAGGCGTTTTCGCGAGAAGACCGATTTTTAGTATGTCTCATGGTCTGACAAACACTGCTGTAGCTCGGCTCCCTTCCACTGCGGATGCGGAGGGCAGTCATAGGCAGAGATATCTCTAGCTTAAACTGATGAATTTTGATGGTGATCTTTTGTATTATGTTACTTAGATTGACGCACCGGTGCAACAATAAACTCTTAAGAGGTTTGCACAGGTGATGTTCAAATGACAGTCATGACAGATCCTGGAAACCATTTTCCTTTCCTTTCATTCTTCTAGTCTCTCATTATTCATAGGTAGAAGTTTGACGTGGCAAGGAGGTGACTTTCATTTCACTAGAACAGAAACAGAAACTTAGACACGGGACATATAAAGACCTGTGTTCTACGAAGCCATCACATTAAGGTTATTCCCTACTCTGGTTATTAAAAGGCTCTGAACTTGTCAAGCACAAGCAGTCAAAAATGGTTGGCTAATTATAGTCCAGACGAAGTAGTTAAATGCAGGATGATGGCCAGGATGATGAACTCTAACGATTCAGGATTGGAACGAGGATATGGAAACAACTACCAGATCACAACGCGTACATACTTCCAACAGCCAGGTTCCTATACTGAGAGAACCCCAAATGTGAGAAACAGGTGAGTCTACAAGGACAATTATTGGGTTGTCATTCTGTTGTTGACCAAGATTATACTTTTGAAATTATAACTGAAGGAGAATACTGATCTAACTTTTATAATCTTATTAAAAAAGACTAAAACATAATTCTATTATCATACTCCAACAGGAAGTGGAATGTTGGTTCCAAGACGTTCCAGAAAAGACCTAATTCTCGTAAGACAACATTTAAAATCTATTACCAAATCAATGAGAAAACTTGTGCACAAACCCCATGTACACTGTTTATTTGTTTTGTAAAGGATGCAACAGCAAATCCATTAAAGGAGGACAAACAATCTAAAACATTTATCTGATAACCGACCATAATATAGATGATGCAGTGCCTTCAGAAAGTGTTCACACCCATTTACTTTTTCCAACTTTTGTAGTGTTACAGCGTGGATTTAAAATGGATTAAATTCAGAATTTTTTGTCACTGGCCTACAAACAATACCCCATAATGTCAAATTGGTAGTATGTTTTTTGAAAATGTTACAAATTCATTCAAATGAAAAGTTGAAATGTCTTAAGTCAATAGGTATTGTAAAAACTATTAGTCGCTAAATCTGTATATATATATAACTGATAACTGATTGGTTCTGATTGGTTCAGTCCTCTATAGTGCTGTCCGGTTAGAAGACGATGTTGAGGCCCATCACTGTACTCTTGATAGTTACTACCACACACACACACACACACACACACACACACACACACACACACACACACACACACACACTTGTCTATAAAGGACTATAAACACAGCATTACTATAAACATCAATTTAAACATTAATCTCTTGGAGAGAGAAACAAATTACTTGGATTGACAAAGGATCAAGATTTATGACACCCTCTCTCTCTTGTGTGAGAATCTTATCAGATCTGCCCTGGCGCAACAGGGTCATAAATTACTCTGCGCATGAGCAAGCTGTCAGGACCCGGTGAGAGAAAGTCACTAATAGTTGGCAGAACCCAGAAGATGAGGCAGACTCAGCAGTACTAGAGATAATAATTTAATAAAAGGACAAGATCTTCAGGCAAAGAATATAAATCCACCACGTCCAAAATAAAGCCAAGAGGCACAAAATGGATATCCTCCAAAATACAAAGAAACTCCACAAAGAGGTAAAAACAGCAGGGAAAAACAAACCTCAAAAGACTACTCAAAAATACACAAGAACTAAACCAGAGAACCTCTGGAAAATCCAATAAGAGAACTATATGTTTCACACAAAAAGGCTTGGGCTGGGGCTGGGTGCTAACATACTGAGCAAAGAACTGAGGAACACACAGGGTTTAAATACAAACAAGGGAACGACACACAGGTGCAAACAATAAAAGAGCAAGGAAAAAACAAAAGGTTCAAAAAAGGTGCAATGGGGACATCTAGTGACAAAAACCAGAACAGTCCTGGCCAAAACCTGACACAAGCTCCAAGAACAGTCTGGGATGACTCTAGAAGCTCACCCATGGCAGCACAATAAAACACCTTAATAAAGGCCACTATAGAGACGCTGTGGTAGCGTGTGGATGCAAAAGACAATGTTTACCAATACAACAATTAAACCACTTCTGCAAAAGTATTGCAACCAATGCAATAATAACACTTATGGCAGTACATATTTACATACAGATGAAGTCGGAAGTTTACATACACCTTAGCCAAATACATTTAAACTCAGTTTTTCACAATTCCTGACATTTAAACCTAGTAAAAATTCCCTGTCTTAGGTCAGATAGGATTACCACTTTATTTTAAGAATGTGAAATGTCAGAATAATAGTAGAGAGAATGATTTATTTCAGTTTTTCTTTCTTTCATCACATTCCCAGTGGGTCATAAGTTTACGTATACTCAATTAGTATTTGGTAGCCTTTAAATTATTTAACTTGGGTCAAATGTTTCGGGAAACCTTCCACAAGCTTCCCACAATAGGTTGGGTGAATTTTGGCCCATTCCTCCTGACAGAGCTGGTGTAACTGAGTCAGGTTTGTAGGCCTCCTTGCTCGCATACGCTTTTTCAGTTCTGCCAACAATTTTTCTATAGGATTGAGGTCAGGGCTTTGTGATGGCCACTCCAATACCTTGACTTTGTTGTCCTTAAGTCATTTTGCTACAACTTTGGAAGTATGCTTGGGGTCATTGTCCATTTGGAAGACCCATTTGCAACCAAGCTTTAACTTCCTGACTGATGTCTTGAGATGTTGCTTCAATATATCCACATAATGATCCTCCCTCATGATGCCATCTATTTTGTGAAGGCTTGCAAGGCTCACCCTTTTTCCTCCAAACATAACGACGGTCATTATGGCCAAACAGTTCTATTTTTGTTTCATCAGACCAGAGGACATTTCTCCAAAAAGTACGATCTTTGTCCCCATGTGCAGTTGCAAACCGTAGTCTGGCTTTTTAATGGAGGTTTTGGAGCAGTGGCTTCTAACTTGCTGAGCGGCCTTTCAGGTTATGACGATATAGGACTCGTTTTACTGTGGATATAGATACTTCTGTACCTGTTTCCGGCAGCATCTTCACAAGGTCCTTTGCTGTTCTTCTGGGACTGATTTGCACTTTTCGCACCAAAGTATGTTCATCTCTAGGAGAAAGAACGCGTCTCCTTCCTGAACGGTATGACGGCTGCGTGGTCCCATGGTGTTTATACTTGCATACTATTGTTTGTACAGATGAACGTGGTACCTTCAGGCATTTGGAAATTGCTCCCAAGGATGAACCAGACTTGTGGAGGTTTACAAATCTTATTTTTCCTGAGGTCTTGGCTGATTTCTTTTGATTTTCCCATGATGTCAAGCAAGGAGGCACTGAGTTACTGAGTTTGAAAGTAGGCCAATACATCCACAGGTACACCTCCAATTGACTCAAATTATGTCAATTATCCTATCAGAAGCTTCTAAAGCCATGATTTAATTTTCTGCAATTTTCTAAGCTGTTTAAAGGCACAGTCAACTTAGTGTATGTAAACTTCTAACCCACTGGAATTGTGATACAGTGAATTATAAGTTAAATAATCTGTCTGTAAACAATTGTTGGAAAAATTACTCGTGTCATGCACAAAGTAGATGTCCTAACCGACTTGCCAAAACTATAGTTTGTTAACAAGTGTGGATAAGTTTAAAAACAAGATTTAATTTGCGGAGTGGTTTAAAAACAAGATTTAATAGCTCCAAATAAAGTGTTTGTAAACTTCCGACTTCAACTGTATGATAAGCAATACGCAAAGCAGCAATACAGTAGAACATATGGCTGAAACTTATCAAAGTAACATGAAGTAATTAGTGGTAATTATCTATTATTACACAGCATGTGCGTCTTCTCCCTTCGGACGACGATGACACTCCGACCTGAGTGGACAGGCGGTGTCCAGATGTGCATTACCAAGCACTCTGATTGGTTGGGAATGGCAGGGCTATGATGGGTGATTGATAACTTAAGTAGACTGAGCAGCCAAACTAACGTGACTGAAGGGAAACTGAAGGGACTGCGAGGGAAAGTTGGATAGAGAGGAAAGGTGAGGACGGCCTTTTTTACAGCCTAAATCAGTTCAGGAGTAAAGATGTGTTTAACAAGTCACATAATAAGTTACTTGGACCCACTCTGTGTGCATTAATAGTGTTTAACATGATTTTTGAATGATTACTTCATCTCTGCACCCAGCACATACAATTATCTGTAACTTCCCTCAGCCGAGCATTACAGATTCAACCACAAAGACCAAGAAGGCCACCTATTGGTAGATGGGTAAAAATACAATAACTGAATATCCCTTTGAGCATGGTGAAGTTATTAATTATACTTTGGACATCCTTCCTAACTCTTAACGGAGAGGAAAGAAACCGCTCAGCCATACTGCTCGTTCTGTGTGTGATTTCCTGCAAGACAGGAATGTCAGTGTTCTGCCATGGCCAGCGAAAAGCCCAGATCGCAATCCCATTGAGCATGTCTGGGACCTGTTGGATCGAAGGGTGAGGGCTAGGGCCATTCCCCCCAGAAATATCTGGGAACTTGCAGGTGCCTTGGTGGAAGAGTGGGGTAACATCTCACAGCAAGAACTGGCAAATCTGATGCAGTCCACGAGGATGAGATTAAGTACTGCATACTTAATGCAGCTGGTGGCCACACCAGATACTGACTGTTAATTTTGATTTTGACCCCCCCTTTGTTCAGGGACACATTATTAAATTTCTGTTAGTCACATGTCTGTGGAACTTGTTCAGTTTATGTCTCAGTTGTTAAATCTTGTTATGTTCATACAAATATTTACGCATGTTAAGTTTGCTGACAATAAACGCAGTTGACAGTGAGAGGACGTTTCTTTTTTTGCTGAGTTTAGAATACAAAATGTTCACCATACAACAATATCACAATGTATGTGTATGCAATCATTTTATCATCAATTTCTCTCAGCCAATCATCAGACGTTTGTGTAAGTGCTCTGCTTGTTGATTGTCCTTCCCTATAACCGTGCTAAAAGTCTGTTGTCAATTTGTTTACTGTGAAATAGCATTGTATCTGGTCAAACCAGATCCAGCAGGTTTGCAAGCAGAGTAAAACAAAATTAACAAAACTGATGTATCTTTCAGGACCTATTCAGGCCGTCGGTAGATACACCCGATACAAAAATTTTATTAAATGATTGTGTACTCACTCCTGCTTGCTATATTGAACTATTTGCCGAAAACAATTGACCGATTCTCGGAAGACATTCGCTCTGCTAATCGTCAGCAGGAGGAGAACAATTAACTTTTTGTCCTGAATACAAAGTATTTGTTTGGGGCAAATGCAATACAACACATTACTGAGTACCAATCCTCATATTTTCAAGCATAGTGGTGGCTACATCATGTTATGGGTATGCTTGTAATCGTTAAGGACTAGTGAGTTTTTCAGGATAAAAAAAGAAATGTAATGGAGCTAAGCACAGGCAAAATCCTATTGGAAAACCTGGTTCAGTCTGCTTTCCACAAGACACTGCGAGATTAATTCACCTTTCAGCAGGACAATAACCTAACATGCAAGGCCAAATATACACGAGTTCCTTACCAAGAAGACAGCAAATGTTGCTGAAGGGCCGAGTAACAGTTTTGACTGAAATTTGTTTCAGAATCTATGGCAAGACCTAAAGATGGGCCTCCCGAGCGGCGCAACGGTCTAAGGCACTGTATCGCTGTGTTGCAGCGTCACTACAGCCTGGGGTTTGATCCCAGGCTGTGTCATTACTGTCCGTGACTGGGAGTCTCATATGCGGCACACAATTGACCCAACGTCTTCCGGGTTAGGGGAGACTTTGGCCGGTGAGGCTTTGGCCGGTGAGGCTTTGGCCGGTGAGGCTTTGGCCGGTGAGGCTTTGGCCGGTGAGGCTTTGGCCGGTGAGGCTTTGGCCGGTGAGGCTTTGGCCGGTGAGGCTTTGGCCGGTGAGGCTTTGGCCGGTGAGGCTTTGGCCGGTGAGGCTTTACTTGGCTCATCGCGCTCTAGCAACTCCTTGTGGCATGCCTGGTGTCTGCAAGCTGACTTCGGTCAAGTTGAACGTTGTTTCCTACGACACATTGGTGCAGCTGTCTTCTGAGTTAAGAGAGCGGGTGTTAAGAAGCGTGGTTTGGCGGGTCATGTTTCGGAGGACGCATGACTCAACCTTTGCCTCTCCCGAGCCTGTTGGGGAGTTGCTGCGATGAGACAAGATCGTAATCATGAAATTGGGGGTAAAAATTACAACAACAAAAAAAGACCTGAAAAGGGTTGTCAAGCAATGAACATGATTTTTACCTTGTCAGCTCAGGGATTCAATCTAGCAACCTTTCGGTTACTGGCTCAACGCTCTAACCACTAAGGTACCTGCCGCCCCAGGTAGCTTAGCATTTTTTAAGCTTAAATCTTATAATTTATTTGTATTTTTTATAATTAAATCCATTTTAATCCCACTTTGTAATATCAAGGGGTGTAAATACTTTCTGAAGGCAGTGTATTTCAAGAACTGCATCATAAGCATTTTTGATATGGTAAAGTGTACCTAAAAATGCAGGAAGTAATGGTACAAGAGTGGGTTTAGGAATTATGCTAACCTGAGATTTTAATGTACCTGAAAAACACCTTTAATGCAGGGAGGAATGGTTCCAGGACTGCTTCATTAGAATACACCATACACAGGGGAAAAGAAAGGAATACATCTGCTCTGCATGACACAAGTCGAAGAACTACACAAGGTGAGACAGTAAAGATTTGTCGCACAATATACAGTATCAGTCAAAAGTTTGGACACACCTACTCATTCAAGGATTTTTCTATTTTTTTCTATTTTCTACATTGTAGAATAATAGTGAAGACATCAAAACTATGAAATAACACATATGGAATCATGTAGTAACCAAAAAAGTGTTAAACAAATCAAAATTGATTTTATATTTGAGATTCTTCAAAGTAGCAACCCTTTGCCTTGATGAAAGCTTTCCAAACTCTTGGCATTCTCTCTTCATGAGAGTTAGTCACCTGGAATGCATTTCAATTAACAGTTGTGCCTTGCTAAAAGTTAATTTCTGGAATCACTTTCCTTCTTAATGCGTTTGAGCATATCAATTGTGTTGGGACAAGGAAGGGGTGGTATACAGAAGATAGTCCTATTTGGTAAAAGACCAAGTCCATATTATGGCAAGAACAGCTCAAGGAAGCAAAGAGAAACCACAGACCACCATTATTTTAAGACATGAAGGTAAGTCAATGCAGAAAATCTCAAGAACTTCAAGTGCAGTCGCAAAACCATCAAGCGCAATGATGAAACTGGCTCTCATGAGGACCACCACAGGAAAGGAAGACCCAGAGTTACCTCTGCTGCAGAAGATAAGTTCATTAGAGTAAACTGCACCTCAGATTGCAGCCCAAATAAATGTTTCAGAGTTCAAGTAACACACATCTTAACATCAACTGTTCAGAGGAGACTGTGTGAATCAGGCCTTCATGGTCAAATTGCTGCAAAGAAACCACTACTAAAGGACACCAATAAGAAGAAGAGACTTGCTTGGGTCAAGAAACACAAGCAATGGACATTAGACCGGTGAAATCTGTCCTTTAGACTGATGAGTCCAAATTTGCGATTTTTGGCTCCAACCGCCGTGTCTTTGTGAGACGCAGAGTAGGTGAACAGATGATCTCCGCATGTGTGGTTCCCACAGTGAAGCATGGAGGAGGAGGTGTGATGGTGTGGGGATGCTTTGCAGCACACTTAACCAGCATGGCTACCACAGCATTTTTCAGCGATATGCCATCCCATCTGGTTTGCCCTTAGTGGAACTATCATTTGTTTTTCAACACGACAATGACCCAACACACCTCCAGGCTGTGTAAGGGTTATTTGACCAAGGAGAGTGATGGAGTGCTGCATCAGATGACCTGGCCTCTACAATTACCCGACCTCAACCCAATTGAGATGGTTTGGGATGAGTTGGACCACAGAGGGAAGGAAAAGCATCCAACAAGTGCTCGCATATGTGGGAACTCCTTCAAGACTGTTGGAAAAGCATTCCAGGTGAAGTTGGTTAAGAGAATGCCAAGAGTGCAAAGCTGTCATCAAGGCAAAGGGTGGTTACTTTCAAGAATCTCAAATATAAAATATATTTTGATTTGTTTAACACTGTTTTGGTTGCTACATGATTCCATATGTGTTATTTCACAGTTTTGATGTCTTAACTATTATTTTCCAATGTAGAAAATACAAAACAATACAAAAACTTTGAATGAGTAGGTGTGTCCAAACTTTTGACTGGTACTGTATATTGTTGAAACACTTTAGCTTCCACAATATCATACAAAATAATTATATTCATTTGACATAGGTGACACTTCAACAGCACACAAAATCCCAAGCTGTTTGTTAAAGATGATTGTGAATGGCCTACAACCATTGTCCATTGTTGAAGACAAAGGTATCTGCGATATTATGAGGGCCATTGAGCCCACACCGAAACTTTCACGAGTGACATCCAAAGACCTACGCATTCAACTTCTTCAAATGTATAAAGAGACTAAAGAGATGGTGAAAAAAGAATTGGCTTCATCAGATGACATTTCGTTGACATCAGAATTGTGGGTTTCAAGAGCTGAAGTATCTTTTGTGACGGTGACCTGTCACTATCTAGGCAAAGACTGGCATCTGAAGTCCCATGTGTTGGAAACAGCCAATTTACCGGATGAACATACGCCAAAAAACATAGTGGACCAGTTGCTGAAGACAGCAAAAGCATGGGGCATTAAAGACAAAATCCATACCGTTGTCATGGAAGGAGGAACAACCATGAAGGACGAAGTCTCAAAAGCTGGATGGACACACATCTCTTGTCTTGCTTATACTTTGGACTTGGTGTTCAAAGATGTCCTAGAAAAATATCCTGGACTTAAAACTCTGCTGAAAAAGTCCCAGAATGTTGTGAGGTTCTTCCACTGTGACATCCAAGCAGAACAAAACCTCAAGGAGTACCAACTGAAGCTAAAGTTGCCTGAAAGTGGACTGATCCAGTCTGTTGGTAACGGTTGGCTCTCTTCACTCAGTATGCTGGAGCGATTTGTAGAACAGCACCAGGCCATTACAGCTGTGCTCCTTCAGAGGCTTGAGTACAACCTATGGCTTGCAGACGAAGACATAAAGACAATCAATGATGTCATAGCCGCACTTCAGCCTTTCAAAAAGGCAACAAGAGAAATGCCAAGAGCGGGATATGAATCCATATCATTTATCATTCCACTTATGACCAGATGTCAGAGAGACATCGAACAGTTGGCACGAAATGGTAACGAGGTAGCATTCGGTCTGGCCAAAATGTGTGAATGGCATTTTTGCAATGTCAAGTTCAACCGCTGGCTTACAGTTAGCACAGTCCTGGACCCAAGATTCAAGAAGCTCCAACTCTCTGATGATAACAATGTCCAGTTTTCCAGAGGACAAATCCTCAAAGCAATGGATGACATCAGCACAAGTGCAGTGTCTGCTCCAGTTGGTTTTGGCAACCAATCACACTTTGATTGTGACTTTATGAAGTATGTCAAAGAGAGACCCATCACAATGTTTCAGAGCCCCCTGAAATGGTGGTGGGTCAAAAAAGACTTAGTGGATCTAAGAAGGATTGCACGTAAATACCTTGGCGTTGTTTGCACAGCAATACCACTGGAGAGAGTTTTCGCCAAAGAAGAGAGCGATGTCTTCTGTAACAGGCGAAGCTGCTTAGAGACGGAAAATGTCAATTTGGTACTATTTCTAAACAGCAACTGTTCTACAACAATGTAGCAACTCACTGGGGAAAAAACGAGTTGAATCAACGTTGTCTCCACGTCATTTCAAACCAAAAATCTATGTGATGACGTTGAATCAAAGCGGAAAACTAATTGGATTTGCAAAAAGTAATCGACGTGACATTTTATATTTTTTTCACCTCATTTTTTACCTTAATCCAATGACATGGTGAATATGTTTGTTGATTTCACGTTGAATTCACTTTAGTTGACAACTCAACCAAATGTAAATCAAAACAAGACTTTGAATTGATGTCTGTGCCCAGTTGGAACACACCAATGACAAAAGTACTCTTTCAATTATAAAGCAACCTGAGATTATATACTGTATATATAAAATACTGTACAAATATGTGATGACCATGTGTTTATATAAACTACAATGTAAACATAACTGTCAATTACCTAAGACAGAATTTTATTTCAAACATTACAACATAAACATTAGAACCTGATCAACCTTTAATCGAGAGTAAAAAACGATAACACTGAAAACACAGATTACGACTGCCACCTGGTGGAAAAGATAACACTTTTTTGTGTGCAACAGGCAAGATACATTATCTTTCAGTATGATACTGGATGAGAACAAAATGATACACAAAATAACATCACCAGATTTTTGGGGGGATAAGATGAGAGTCACAAGAGGTCGATGTTTTACGCAGCTCTTTTCAGTTCTACCTTGAGCTTCCTGCATTAAAAATCTGATTGTTACCTGTGGGTTGAGTAAATCTTGACTCAAAATAATTATGTCATATAGTCATATTATATAGTCATATTGTTTGTACCAAGAATAAATATGAAGTGATGTTTGTTTACATTTATCAAATATACTGTCTGCAAAGCTATATGAAAACGTGTACATTTTTACATTTTCTGGCGGTGTTCGGCGGTCGACGTCACCGGTCTTCTAGCCATCATCGATCCATTTTTCATTTTCCATTGGTTTTGTCTTGTCTTCCCACACACCTGTTTTCAATCCCATCCATTACCTCTTGTGTATTTAACCCTCTGTTTCCCCTCATGTCTTTGTCAGAGATTGTTATTTGTCAAGTGTTGTGTTTATTGTGTATAGGTGTGCGACGGGTCATCGTACCCATATTTTGTTTTATGTTGTCCTATGAGTGTTATGGAGCAGATTACTGGGACTATAATTAAAAAACTCCATTCTACACTCTATTTGACTCTCCTGCGCCTGACTTCCCTGCCACTTATACACGCAACTGTGACAGAATCTCTGACCATTATATATGAAGTCAGCAGGAGAGGACACGACGCCCATGGAGGTGGAAAAGCGCGTTATGGAACAAGCGAAGGAGATTGACTGTTTGAGCGCCGTTATGGATCGCATTGTCCAGAATATGGATCGCTGGGAGAGACAGGGAGTTTCTCCAGCGCCTCCACTGCCACAACTGGGATTTACCTTTAACGCGTTTTCCCCACCTGAACCTAACAAAATCCGTTTACCCCTACCCACGGGTTACAATGGAGATACTGCCGGCTGCCAGGGTTTCCTCCTTAAACTGAACTTATATCTGGCCACGATCTCCCCAGTACCATCCGATCGGGAGAAGAGTTCCGCCCTCGTCTCATGCCTCACCGGGAAAGCACGGGAGTGGGCCAGCGCTGTGTGTAGAGAGGAGAATGCGGCGTTGGACCATTTTGAGGAGTTCACCCTTTATTTCAGGAGAGTATTCGACCATCCTCCCGAAGGAAAAACGGCGGGTGAGCTCCTCTATCATCTGAGGCAGGAGACGAGGAGTGCCCAGGAGTTTGCTTTGGAGTTTAGGACCTTGGCTGCTGGCGCTGGATGGAGCGACAGGGCCCTGATCGACCAGTACCGCTGTAGTCTACGCGAGGACGTCCGTCGGGAGCTGGCCTGTAGAGACACCACCCTCAACTTTGACCAGCTGGTGGACATGTCTATCAGGCTGGACAACATGCTGGCTACTCGTGGACGTCTAGATCGGGGTCTGGTTGTTCCATCCTCCCGCACCCTCTCTCCCGAACCTATGGAATTGGGAGGGACGGTGCGCCGGGAGACCGGAGGGGGTGCCCGCTCGAGCACCATCTGTGGTCGCAGAGATCACACTGCTGGTCGGTGCCGGGTTGGTTCCTCTGGGAATAGAGAAGGCAGGCAGGGCACTCTGGCATCACCCCAGGTGAGTAGGCACCATTCTCATCCAGAGCCCTCTGTTGCACTTATGTTTGTCTCTGTCACTTTTCCGGATTTTTCCCTGCATTCCCAGTATAAGGCGCTAGTAGATTCAGGCGCGGCTGGAAATTTCATTAATAAAAATTTAGCTCATAGTTTAGGGATCCCTATTGTGTCTGTGGATATGCCTTTCCCTATTCATGCCTTAGATAGTCGACCATTAGGGTCAGGTTTTATCAGGGAGGTCACCGCACCGTTGTATATGATAACGCAGGGGGGTCACAAGGAGAAGATTAGTCTTTTTCTTATTGATTCCCCTGCGTATTCTGTGGTGCTAGGTCTACCCTGGTTAGTGTGTCATAACCCCACTGTTTCTTGGCCACAGAGGGCTCTCACGGTGTGGTCGCGAGAGTGCTCAGGTAGGTGTTTAGGGGTTTCCGTTGGTGCTACTACGGTGGAAAGTCCAGACCAGGTCTCCACCGTGCACATTCCTCCAGAATATGCCGATTTGGCTCTCGCCTTCTGTAAAAAGAAGGCGACTCAATTACCACCCCATCGACAGGGGGATTGTGCGATAGATCTCCTGGTAAACGCTGCATATCCCAGGAGTCACGTGTATCCCGTCGCAAGCGGAGACGGTGGCTATGGATACATATGTCTCTGAATCCCTGCGTCAGGGGTTCATTCAGCCATCCATTTCACCAGCCTCTTCGAGTTTCTTTTTTGTGAAGAAGAAGGATGGCGGTTTACGCCCGTGCATTGATTATCGAGGTCTCAATAAAATCACGGTGAAATATAGTTACCCGTTACCTCTGATAAATACAGTTATGGAGTCAATGCGTGGGGCACGCTTCTTCACAAAATTGGATCTCAGGAGTGCGTATAATCTGGTGCGTATTCGGAAGGGTGATGAGTGGAAGACGGCATTTAGCACCACCTCAGGTCATTATGAGTACCTGTTCATGCCATATGGGTTGATGAATGCTCCATCAGTCTTCCAATCATTTGTAGATGAGATCTTCAGGGACCTGCACGGGCAGGGTGTAGTGGTGTATATAGATGATATTCTGATATACTCCGCTACACGCGCCGAGCATGTGTCCCTGGTGCGCAGGGTGCTTGGTCGCCTGTTGGAGCATGATCTATATGTAAAGGCTGAGAAATGCTTGTTCTTCCAACAATCCATCTCCTTCCTAGGGCATCGGATTTCCACTTCAGGAGTGGAAATGGAGAGCGACCGCATTACAGCCGTGCGTAATTGGCCGACTCCAAACACGGTAAAGGAGGTGCAGCGTTTTTTGGGGTTTGCCAATTACTACCGGAGATTTATCCAGGGTTTTGGTCAGGTTGCGGCTCCCATTACCTCACTGCTAAAGGGGGGTCCGGTGCGCTTGCAGTGGTCGGCTGAGGCGAACAGGGCTTTTGGACACCTGAAGACTCTGTTTACCTTGGCGCCTGTGTTGGCTCATCCGGATCCCTCTTTGCCATTCATGGTAGAGGTGGACGCATCCGAAGCTGGGATAGGAGCAGTGCTCTCTCAGCGTTCGGGTGTGCCACTGAAGCTTCGCCCCTGTGCTTTCTTTTCGAAGAAGCTCAGCCCGGCGGAGCGAAACTATGATGTGGGGGACCGAGAGCTGTTAGCTGTCGTAGAAGCCTTGAAGGTGTGGAGGCACTGGCTTGAGGGGGCTAAACACCCTTTTCTCATCTGGACTGACCACCGAAATCTGGAGTACATCCGGCAGGCGAAGAGAATGAATCCTCGCCAGGCAAGGTGGGCCATGTTTTTCACTCGTTTTGTGTTTACTCTTACTTACAGACCAGGCTCCCAGAACGTCGAGATAGACGCATTGTCTCGGTTGTATGACACAGAGGAGCGGTCCATGGATCCCACTCCCATACTCCCAGCTTCGTGTTTGGTGGCGCCAGTAGTGTGGGAGCTGGACGCGGACATTGAGCGGGCGTCACGTGCAGAGTCCTCTCCTCCTGAGTGTCCTGCTGGTCGTCTGTATGTTCCGTCTGCTGTCCGCGACCGATTGATCTATTGGGCTCACACGTCACCCTCCTCTGGTCATCCTGGGATAGGTCGGACGATGCGCTGTCTTGATGGGAGGTACTGGTGGCCCACTTTAGCTAAGGACGTGAGGATTTATGTTTCCTCCTGCTCGGTGTGCGCCCAGTGCAAGGCTCCTAGACACCTGCCTAGAGGTAAGCTTCAACCTTTACCTGTTCCTCAACGGCTGTGGTCGCACCTGTCGGTGGATTTTTTGACTGATCTTCCACCTTCACAGGGTTACACCACGATCTTGGTCGTTGTGGATCGGTTTTCGAAGTCCTGTCGTCTCCTCCCTTTTCCCGGTCTCCCTAAGGCCTTACAAACTGCAGAGACCCTGTTTACACACGTTTTCCGGCACTATGGGGTGCCTGAGGATATAGTGTCTGATCGGGGTCCCCAGTTCACATCAAGGGTCTGGAAGGCGTTCATGGAACGTCTGGGGATCTCGGTTAGTCTTACCTCAGGTTTTCATTCCGAGAGTACTGGGCAGGTGGAGAGAGTTAACCAGGATGTGGGCAGGTTTCTGCGGTCCTATTGCCAGGACCGGCCGGGGGAGTGGGCGAAGTTCGTGCCCTGGGCAGAGATGGCCCAGAACTCGCTACGTCACTCCTCCACTAACCTTACTCCTTTTCAATGTGTATTAGGGTATCAGCCGGTTCTGGCTCCTTGGCATCAGAGTCAGACCGAGGCTCCTGCGGTGGACAATTGGTTTCGGCACGCTGAGGAAACCTGGGAGGCAGCCCACGTCCACCTTCAGCGTGCCATAAGGCGCCAGAAAATTGTCGCAGACCGTTGCCGCAGTGAGGCCCCGGTGTTCGCACCAGGGGACAGGGTCTGGCTCTCGACCCGAAACCTGCCCCTCCGCCTGCTCAGCCGGAAGCTGGGTCCGCGGTTTGTGGGGCCGTTTAAAGTCCTGAGGAGAGTGAACGAGGTATGTTATAGGTTACAACTACCCACTAATTACCGTATTAACCCCTCGTTCCATGTGTCTCTCCTCAGGCCGGTGGTGGCTGGCCTGCTCCAGGAGGCTGAAGTGCGTGAAGTTCCTCCACCTCCTCTAGACATCGAGGGGGTCCCGGCGTATTCTGTTCGATCCATTTTGGATTCGAGACGTCGGGTGAGGGGCCTTCAGTACCTCGTGGACTGGGAGGGGTACGGGCCGGAGGAGAGATGCTGGGTTCCGGTGGAGGACGTTTTAGATCCTTCCATGTTAAAAGAATTCCACCGCCTCCATCCGGATCGCCCTGCACCTCGCCCTCCGGGTCGTCCCCGAGGCCGGTGTCAACGCGCTGCTGGAGCCGCGCGTCAGGGGGGGGTAATGTCACGACTTCTACCGAAGTCGTTGCCTCTCCTTGTTCGGGCGGTGTTCGGCGGTCGACGTCACCGGTCTTCTAGCCATCATCGATCCATTTTTCATTTTCCATTGGTTTTGTCTTGTCTTCCCACACACCTGTTTTCAATCCCATCCATTACCTCTTGTGTATTTAACCCTCTGTTTCCCCTCATGTCTTTGTCAGAGATTGTTATTTGTCAAGTGTTGTGTTTATTGTGTATAGGTGTGCGACGGGTCATCGTATCCATATTTTGTTTTATGTTGTCCTATGAGTGTTATGGAGCAGATTACTGGGACTATAATTAAAAAACTCCATTCTACACTCTATTTGACTCTCCTGCTCCTGACTTCCCTGCCACTTATACACGCAACTGTGACAGGAAGCATTTCACAAAACTAAAGCCATTGGACATGTACAATAACTCTGTGCCAGCATCTACTTCACTACTGTGTTATGAAGAACAATTCAATGTTTCCCTTGTACAACCATCCTATTCAACTTTAGTCCAGTCCCACTGAAAACTACATCCCCCAGCAGGCAAAGTGATGCTTCCATTCTCACCACTGATGCAAAATCCCCTGTTGTAGAATGGGCAGACTTGAAGTCTTCTGGGGGGTGATCCAATGAACAGGGTACTCCAGGGGGTACTCCCAGTCATTGTAGTCCACTGATTGGACAAAGACAAAAAAGATTACTACTTTCACTAGTCAACGTCCATACTCTAATTGCCCCACACTGTAACGGAAAACTATAATTTATATTGGTAATTTGGGGTATTATCAACAGAAAAATGCGGTCAAATATTTTACTGCAGCAACTGTACATTATGGTGCATTGTGGTAAAATATTGTCGGCGGGGAAAGAATTTCTGTATTTCAAATGCTACTGTAACTCCATCCCACAGAATACAGCACCTTACTGTATTTGTGGAGCGACAAAAACCTTGTGTCCACAAGTGGATGCATGGTATTGTGGTTCTGGCTCATTAACATATTTTGAGCCATGCCTTGTAAGTGGCTACATTTCTTGCACCCTTTACTGAGAGTGCTGTACCAAATTAACTGATATGTGCTAGTAGCGTACCATCAATTTAAAATGTATAGGGGACAGATTGGAGTAGCAGCAAGTCTTAAACCTTCATGGTTGAGCATTTTGCCATGTCCTATTGGTCTGTTTTACCTTGTAGTTGCTGCCAGTTTGGTAGCCTTTGTTAAGGCCTTAAACGCAACTGATGTAAAACACAAAATATTAATTGATATGCCGTAATGTGTAAACACATCCCCTGTTGTAGAATGGGCAGACTTGAAGTCTTCTGGGGGGTGATCCAATGAACAGGGTACTCTAGGGGTTACTCCCAGTCATTGTAGTCCACTGATTGATTGGACAAAGACAAAAAAGATGATTACTTTCACTAGTCAACGTCCATACTCTAATTGGTCTACACTGTAACGGAAAACTATCATTTATTTAGGTAATTTGGGGTATTATGTAAACACATTACCTAGCAGCCAACCTAAAACCACCAATCCCTTGTAATTACAGTAAAATACTGTGAAATACAAACCCCATTTCCCCTCAATTAATTTAATTAATCTATTAATTCAATGCAAATACAGCAGCCTAAACTATTTTTTTTACAGTACAATACAGTTAATTTTACAGTATTGTATTATGTCATTACACAGTTACTTGCGACAGTTACTTTGAGACTGTATTAGGATTACAGTAGCTGTACTGCAATATAAAATACAGTAAATGACTTGCCAATGAGCTGCCTGTAAATTACTGACAATTTCAGGGCATCCCCTTTACAGTGTATGATTCTATTCAATGTGACCCCTATCACGCCTCATAGTTATACCATACCGTGATATCTCATTCCAGAGGGGGGTAGAAACCTAGTGGAAAAAGGATCATAGTTGCACTTGTTGGACACCCTTGAATCTCTCCTGTGCCCATGGAGGAACCTGCATGTGTAGCCATTCCTGCACTGTCTGCGTATCCAGAACCTGCACACAGGGTTGGGTAGGTTACTTTCTAAATGTAATCCATTACAGTTACAAGTTACCTGTCACAAATTGTAATCAGTAATGTAACTGTTGGATTACCCAAACTCAGTAACGGAATTTGATTACATTCCATTACTTTTCGATATGGTATATGGTATAAATTAACCAAATTGTTTTAACTGAGCATGACCCCAAAAATAAGGACTTATTAGCCAGCCCTACTCTGTTGTTTATGATTTTCAATCAATCAATCAAGTTTATTTTATATAGCCCTTCGTACATCAGCTAATATCTCGAAGTGCTGTACAGAAACCCAGCCTAAAACCCCAAACAGCAAGCAATGCAGGTGTAGAAGCACGGTGGCTAGGAAAAACTCCGTAGAAAGGCCAAAACCTAGGAAGAAACATAGAGAGGAACCAGGCTATGAGGGGTGGCCAGTCCTCTTCTGGCTGTGCCGGGTGGAGATTATAACAGAACTATGCCAAGATGTTCAAAATGTTCATAAGTGACAAGCATGGTCAAATAATAATCATGAATAATTTTCAGTTGGCTTTTCATAGCCGGTCATTAAGAGTTGAAAACAGCAGGTCTGGGACAGGTAGGGGTTCCGTAACCGCAGGCAGAACAGTTGAAACTGGAATAGCAGCAAGGCCAGGTGGACTGGGGACAGCAAGGAGTCATCATGCCCGGTAGGCCTGACGTATGGTCCTAGGGCTCAGGTCCTCCGAGAGAGAGAAAGAAAGAGAGAAGGAGAGAATTAGAGAGAGCCAAGATTTTCAAAATGTTCATAAATGACAAGCATGGTCAAATAATAATCAGGAATAAAAGTCAGTTGGCTTTTCATAGCCGATCATTAAGAGTTGAAAGCAGCAGGTCTGGGACAGGTAGGGGTTCCTAAAAAGGTTCATTTTGTTGTCATAGAGGACTGATTGGGCTCATTGATTCGAGTTGAAAAATAAATGCTGCGCTCATGGAATGGCATGCTTTGCCAAGAGTGTGCAAAGCTTTCATTAAGGCAAAAGGTGGCTACTTTGAAGAATAGAAAATAGAAAATAAGAAAAATAAAGAAATACCCTTGAATGAGTAGGTGTCCAAACTTTTGACTGGCACTGTACATAAACTCAGCAAAAAAAGAAACGTCCTCTTACTGTCAACTGCGTTCATTTTCAGCAAACTTAACATGTGTAAATATTTGTATGAACATAACAAGATTCAACAACTGAGACATGAACTGAACAGGTTCCACAGACATGTGACTAACAGAAATTGAATAATGTGTCCCTCAATAAAGAGGGGGGGTCCAAATCAAAATTAACAGTCATTATCTGGTGTGGCCACCAGCTAGCTGCATTAGGTATTGCAGTGCATTTCCTCCTCATGGACTGTACCAGATTTGCCAGTTCTTGCTGTGAGATGTTACCCCACTCTTCTAACAAGGCACTTGCAAGTTCCCGGACATTTCTGGGGGGAATGGCCATAGCCCTCACCCTCCGATTCAACAGGTCCCAGACGTGCTCAATCGGATTGAGATCCGGGCTCTTCGCTGGCCATGGCAGAACACTGACATTCCTGTCTTGCAGGAAATCACGCACAGAACAAGCAGTATGGCTGGTGGTATTGTCATGCTGGAGGGTCATGTCAGGATGAGCCTGCAGGAAGGGTACCACATGAGGGAGGAGGATGTCTTTCCTGTAATGCACAGCATTGAGATTGCCTGCAATGACAACAAGCTCAGTCCGATGATGCTGTGACACACCCCCCCAGACCATGACGGACCCTCCACCTCCAAATCGATTCAAAAGTAATCGTCGAAGTAGTCATCTAGTTTTTCAAAAGTATCGGTAAACTGATTACAGTATTTTTGAAGGATTACAGTTACCGTTTTTTTTGTAATCCTTTATTATATGTTACTCCCCAACCCTGCCTGTCCCTCCTATCTCTGTCACCGTGGCAGCTTGGAGAAGAGGAATCTGAAATAAGGGAAATTAGGCATTTTACTTAATCAATTAATACAGTCATCATTTATATATGATTTAATAGTCTATCCTAATGGTTTTAGGCTTCAAGTGGTTCATCATTCGAGTATTTCAAGTGTATCTTTTTTCGATATCAGTTACGTAACGTTTGCCTAGGCTAGCCTACTCAACAAGCAGCTATCACAAAGTGAGCCAGTTGAAACATAATTTAACTCTTCATTGTCTTTCAAGTTGTGTAGCCTAAGCCTATGTTTAATTTCAATAACATAATTTATGGCGTTCTTACTTATCATTTCGAAGATTCAACACAACGAACAGTTTTAGCTTCTTCGTTCGAATACAACCTAGTGAAAGGTACATCGAATCGATGCACCGACTGTCTGACTGCCGTAAGTGTTGTATCAGTGTACTCAATGTCACACTACTTGTCGCTAGGGAGCAGTATATACTAATACCAGCAGCGTTGACTCGGAGACTCATGCACTGATAACAGGGCCGGCGTCAAACGAATCAGTTGGATGGGCCTTTGGGGACACGTTTCTCTTCACGGGATCTCCTATGGGTGCACGCGCTTGGGTGTTACGGTAAAGATCATAGGCAGCTTTTGAGTTTCAAGTTTGGTGTAGTTTACAATTTATCCTACGATCTGCGTGAAAATTATGATTGTTGTTGTAAGTGCATTTTCGTGGAACAGTTTCAATAATAACATAGTTTCAATAATAACATTTTCATATCTCAAAATCACTGTCACGTGGTTAATCATACAAATCGGAAGTCAAATGTGAAAAAATCAGCTACAGTTAGAAGACCAGCCTCTGTCGTATGGACACATTGATACACTGTGGTCCATTTAAGTGATAATGCCCGAGAAGCCGGTGTTTGGAGGATATTTTGGCACGGTTGGTGTTAGACAACGGGTTACCAACATATTCAAATAATGATTGATATGTTTTTATTAAAAACGTTATTTAGATAAATGTATTCATACCATTTTATCCTTCCACAATATATAGTCCCGACACACATCTAGGGTTGCTAGAGACGCGACCCAGTCGTTCAGTCTTTTTGTTCTGTATCTATGGACGCGACCCAGTCATTCGTTCTAAATGTGCCATTACGATACTGGCTGGCAACGTTCTTATCCCTTGCTTGCTAGCTAGCCAACTACAGCTAACTTACAGTCATGTCAAAAAGTGCAGCCAGAATAACAGCAACGTAGCTGCATTTGTTTAAGTGACGTTTAGTGACATTTATTTGGATACATCCATAATAATTAGCTAAATACATTTTATTGATTGAGTGATATAACTCAGAGATAGCTTATAGGCCAATTCAGCAGTAGGCCTATAACTTCCATCTTCAACTAAGTAAAATACATAAGCCTAAAGCCGACAAAAAAAACGTATAAAATATCCTGATCAAAATTCTGGTTCTTTCAAACACATTCAACTCTCGACTCCGCCTGTCTGCCTCCCTTTCTATCTGTCTTGACTTGAGCTATTGCAAGCGAACTTGCAACATTGTATCAACTAGACTATTCCGGGCCCTCAGAGTTTCCCACGCCAGTGATCTCTGGACAGACAGATGTTTTTTTATGACGTCGCCACTGGATATATGGGATCATCATTCTTCACACTGAGGCTTGGTCCGGGAGTGTTGGAAAGATTTTTCAAATACTGAGGAACTATCATTTGCAATGGATGTTTAAAAAACAGACTTCATTTACAATGTGTGAGGTAAAGAAAAAAATACCGATTGATGGTGGACGTGGTGAGTTAAGACAATAAGAAATTAGGCATTGCCAAATGGGCACTTTCCTACGTTTGCATGCAGCAGGCCAGGTAGGGCTACTTCTACGCGCTCCCTCGACGTTAACAGGTCAGAGAACCCAGTCACATGATCATTGCTCACCGAGGACTCCAAACAAAAGACTTGAAAGATTGACTAAGCTCTTAATGGTTGTGAGCTCTGCAAACAACGTTTCCACTCCGAGAATGAGAACAGTAAATGACTGTAGCCTAATTAATATATGCATTAACAGAAATGTATATAACCAAATTAAAAGTGATTAACGGTACATCTACTAGGCCTACTGGTGACACATGTAATGGGGAATTGATCAAATAAATAAAAAACATCAAAGGGTAACGATTCACACAATGAAACAATGAATGGGAAAGAATTGGCGGGAGACAGCTGAGCTCATTCTGGACAGCAGAGTGCATGCATTCTGGAGCCTTCATTCAGGGTAGGTGGGGCTCTGTTTTTGAGCCCCTCCTGTGCCTGTTTTGTATGTTATTTTAGCATTAATACGTGTCACATATCAGTTTGCAAACACTGTTAAAGAAAATCATTGAGTTAATAAAGCTGCATACAAACATGGTCTCTTTTTTGCTTTCTTGAGTAAGGCAGCTCCAAAATGCAGGAGTTTCAGCCTAGCTCAGTGCTTTCTGTGGTGGTGGGGCAGCCAGTAGAATATACGGAGCGTAGGGTTTGGTAATGTCTTCTTGTTATGCCATGATTGCCTCAGTGTTCTGTCACTCATGGGGACACTACATCACTGCAAAATTTACGGGGAGAGCTCGGAAATTCAAGCCCGTTGGGTGCTGCCATAAAGTTACATTAGAAGTGCCCATACAAGAAGGCTTAAGGTCATTGGCCACAGATAAAATGACGTCAAATCACGTTATATCTACAGTAGCTTTGATTGGACTGATTATGTCAACATCATACTTTCAAAATCTTAGGTAGCAAGCTAGCAGTCATCATCATGAATCAAGTCGACAATCTACTGGAAAATCTGTTTCAATCCTTGTCATATGAAGAACAATTATGAAGAGAAATTATAGATAAAAGGCATTGGTGCTCATCGGCCATTGGACATAAACATTACACAACATGTTGGAAATTGCAATTTTAACAATTAATGGTTTGGAAGGAATAAGTGGCTAACTGCAAGCAAAGTATTTGCAAAGCAATCACTAGCCTGCTATTCAGTGGAGTGGATGTGTGGTCCAAGTCTGGCTTTAAGGGTCTCTTTTCCTAGCTTAAAAGGATAAACATTCAACATTGGCCATGCTGTCAATCAAGCATGACTTCTCCTGCTTTCAAAACAACTGGAAACTCGGAACTGGGAAATCTCAGACTCCAGTGAGTTAAAGACAACTGGGATCTCTAAAAAAAAAACGAGCTCCAACTGGCAAAATATGTTTTGAACGGTCATCCAGCTCGCAATTCCAAGTTGGGAACTCTGGCTTTTTCTAGAGCTCCGACCTGAAGATCACTAACGTCAGGATTCGATCTTGTTTTTTTCAGAGTTCCCAGTCGTCTTGAAAGCACCATAAATCCAGAGAATGACAAACTGTGATGACAAAATTTTCTCACCAAGGACCTCCTCGCCACCTTCCTGTTCAAGTGAGCACAACACAGCAAGGTGAGTCCAAAAATGTCTTGTATGCTGCTGCATAAATGATGTAATATGCCAGGGAGATATGTATACTGTTGCTAAGAAAGTAATATTAAGTGTATTGTCAGGTTTTGGCCAGGACTATTCAGGTTTTGGTCACTAGATGCCCCCATTGCGCCTTTTTGAACCTTTTGTTTTTTCCCTTGTTCTATTGTTTGCACCTGTGCCTTATTTCCTTGTAGGTATTTAAACCCTTAGTGTTCCTCAGTTCTTTGCTCTGTGTTTGTATGTTAGCACCCAGCCCCAGCCATGCTGTGAACATATTTTTCTCTAGTTGGATTTTCCTGAGGTACTCTGGTTTTGTTCTTATTTATTTTTGATTAGTCATTTGAGGTTTGTTTTTTCACTGCTGTTCTTACCACTTTGTGGATTTTCATTGTATTTTGGAGGATATTCATTTTTTTCTCTTGGCTTTACTTTTGACGTTGTGGATTTATATTTTTTGCCTGAAGATCTTTTACCTTGATTAAAACACTGTCTCTAGTACTGCTGTGTCTGCCTCATCTTCTGGGTTCTGCCGACTATCAGTGACTGTTTCTCACACCGGGTCCTGACATGTATGTTGTATAGTAAGCGGTTAGTAGCCCATGTTCCTCACCGTAATAATTTGGTCCCCCCCCCCCCCCCCCATAATTTAGCCTACGCTTCTGACTTGGTAGTGCACGTGTAACCTATAGCCTGTTTTAGAGAAATGTCATCATCGCATATTGTAAGAGCTTTCATTGTCTGCTTATATGCCCCTTTTATTTATCCT